>NC_142199.1:13300526-13450921 GCF_026936395.1 Plectropomus leopardus
TTTCATAGAAGGCCTTGACATTCTTTTTTATGATGTAGCTATAAAAATAGACTATACAGTCACATAAGGTGATGTTCTGAGGCACCAGATGACTTTTACTTATTTGTGGTTAGACTGTGAACCCCATTCAAAAACTGTTTTTTTTCTAAGGAAAAAAACAGAAAACAAAACACGCACACAAATGACATCAGGATGTACATGCTTTAATAAACACATGACCCCCCAAGTTCTGCTCAGAGCTATGATTTTACTGTTATCTAGACTAGCAGATACAATATCAAGACACTGTGACATTAATTGTATCACATTGTATCTTTGTCACCGAGCCCTGAAATGCAGCGGCCAGTGGGAGAGAGGCCCGCATTCTTTTTTGTTTCACTTGAATTCTGCTGACTTAAAAACATAAATAAGTCAAATTGGGATCAACACAGTGATTAAGCATTAAAGTAAAGGTCAGCACCGGAGGCTGCAGAGTCTGCTTCTACTCATATGAATGCACATCTAGCAGCATCTATACTGAAGGCTATGGAACAAAAAGTTGGAACAGTTTAAAGATCATTGTGAGCAATTATTCAAAGGCTTGTCTGACAGGGGGTTGATTGGTAACAATTTGGGGCAAGGCAGTACACTTTAAGATGACTCCCTGTAGTCTTGACTTCTGGTTGCACCAAGAAACAGCATTTTTTTACACACATGCAATAAGAAAAGAGTGAAAAAAAATGACAGTGATAAAGCAGGCAGCAATCTATTATTCAGCAAGCATAGCCTATGAATTATTTCATTTTGAATCATTTAAGTCATTTTGTTTTTAAGCAAAACTACACATGCAGAAACCCATGTGATTACTTGGCTGCACCCTTTCAAAGACAAAGTTATTTGAGCTGAATGAAGTATACAGAGGACTGCAGAAATACCTTGCTAATGGATCACTTTAAGTATTTAAGTGAAACAAATGAAAGGATGTCACTCCTTAAGTTTTTTTGTGGCAGTCTTTGACAGAGCTTAAGAATTTTAACCGCCCCCCATTTTTCCGTTTTTTCTTTTAAATGGAAGCTCAGTGGGGTTGAGGTCTGCTGACTGTAGAAGGAAATCCTTGCAAGTCAGCTCTTCCTGAAGACTTCAAATAGGCCCGGCATAGCTTTGATGCATGTTTAGGCTTACGGCATTCCACTGCAGAAAGGAGTTTGAGCTGTCTTTGGTCAGTGTGGAGTTGATCCTTTACAACTTCAAGTATTTCACTGTAGAATATGGGATGCATTCTTTTTTTACGTTATTTATGTGAAACCATTGCATCAACCTCTCTGAAGTCTTCTGATTACATGTTCAAACTTGTATTCATCTGTATTAGCTGTGGCCAGAGGCATTATGTTTTAGGTTTTGTTTTAAATTTGGCATGAATGTTCACTTTGTGCCAATAATACATTGAGTAGAATTCAGTCATCAAAAATGAAAGGTCAAGGTCACTGAGGCCTTGTTCATAGCATTCTCATGAACATGGTATCTCAAGATGTTAAGGGATTTAAAAAAAAAATAGCACAAACATCCTCTTGGACTGAATAAAATTTGATGACCAAAGGTCATGACCTCACAAAACATGTTTTGGCTCAAGAATGTATATGCTAATTTTGCCAAAACTTCTCACAAATGTCTTATCAGATAAAATAATGAAATCATTTTTCAGATTTTCTCTTTGTGTCATAGATCTCTGTTGTTCTCCAAAGACATATTAAGAGAAATGACTAAACAGACATGCATTGGCAGCAATTTCAGATGACGTCTGGCCTTTCTGATAGAGAGGACATTTCAAGATGCAGTCATCATTTTAAGCAGGTCAGACAGGCAAGAAAGTACCGTGTCCTTGATTACTCTTGAGCTTTTAAACATCCATGTGATCATATAACTATTGAAAGATATTAAACTTGACATTGAACCGAGTACCCACATATCACATGCTGCACCAGCCTTGCTCACATCATTCACAACCCCTGCAAGTTCTGGGGACTCGCACATTTCAAACACCCGTGGGCTGTTTCTCAACCCTGTGCGAGCAGAGCCGTGTCAAGTGTGCTCAGCAGCCACCGCTGGGATAAGAGACAAATGCTTCCAGTTTCCAAGAGCCCCAAAACTGACACTGACAGGACTAAACTTTAACTTGCTTCCTCAGAGTTGTTGACTGTATTGCATATTCCTTCAGTCCAAGCAAAGGGGAATGTTCTGGTTCCCAAAACAGGAAGCCTTGTATAATTTGTGCTCGTCACCTTAAATGGGGTGACATGTAACTTGGTCCATTTTCAAAGTAGGCTCAGTTTCCTTGGTTATAACGATTATACTTTTCTGAACAGTAGGTCACTGCAGTTCACTGCATCAACCTCAATACTGCAATGATAGTAATTTCTGTAAGGTGTTGAGTGTAGTTTATTTTAAGACTTATGTTCATAAGCAATTATTGTACATCATGGACATTATATAAGGATTACAACATAACATTACATGCACTTTGAGCATTGTAAGAGAAGCAATTATTTAAGTGTTAAGGTTTTGTCAAAGTTTTATTTTGTTGACATTCAACGCACTCCTTTCAGACATTTTACTCATTCACATTTTAAATGCAATACATAGAATGAAAAGAGTATCAGTTTGATGTAAAAAAAAACCCAACCCAAAACACAATAGTTTTTAACAATAATAATAAAAAGAGCAGTTGACCCAAGGACACAAGGTACCAATTAAGAAGGTGTTTGGGCAGTAATCCTCAGTGGTCTTTTGCTTTAATCCTAACTAACCAGCTGCATTTTATGAGTCTTTACAAAAAGTATAAACACAGAAATTGGTTGCTAGAGTTTGCCATTTCAAATTAACTTACAAACACTTAAATGCTGAGATATACATTCAAAGGATAAACAGTAAATCATTGCATTCAGCATGTGCTGAAATAAGCATTGACTTTAGTTCAGCAAACTGGATGAATTATTTATTTGTCTTTTCTATTAGTTGTTGCCTTCAGCTCTGCTGTGGATGGCAACCACGCGCGGGTATTCCCAACCCTCCACCAGGTGAATTCACTGATTAACAAGCCTACAACCAGCAAAGAAGTGATCAATAAAATCAGCTGGTGCAATGTTGAGCTGGACTGCAAACACGCATGCTCTGTGCTTCCTGCTGGGTGCAGTGGATTCTCTGGTGTTTGCATCAATTTATCAATTCTGGAAAACACATCCATCAAAAAAAGTGATTCAATTGAAAACTGCAAACCTAATATTGTGGCTCGCTTCTGCTATAGCACTAAGCAACGGGTGAAGACTAATCAATACTGCCTCAATGTCTCACCTAATATCTCCAGCTATAGAGCTTGTCAGGTTATAACGCAGCAAGGATGACACATGTTGTTTCAAGGTTTAAGAATGCTCGATTGGTTTCAGAACAGCATGGTGCAATATGCACCTCTCTTTGAAACTTCTGGTTAAAATCAGCCCTGTGAAGTTTCAGAGTTTGATACTGAGGAACTAAATTAAGGCATTAGCATGAAATCCTCAGATACCTCAGTCCCCTCAGGAAGGAGAAAAAAAGTCCTATACCCACAGCAATTTAACTTCTGGGGTCAATGAAGTGTCAGCTTACTTTCATTATTAGGTATGCCATGCCTCCGCCATCATCCACTCCAATTATCTTCTGCCATGACTACCGCTCAACTTTCTTATTTTTCTAATCTCCCTGAAATTCCTGTAATTAACCTCATTGTCAGTCATCCAAATACCCTGGCTTCTCCGGCACCTGTCATTCCTCACCTGCCCACTAGCCTGCGGAGTTAGTTTTTTTTTTTTTTGCCTCAAACATCACCTGGCCCTATCACCTGTGCTCCAGCTGGGCCTTGTTACCCAAAATCAAAATTGGGAGTTTTAAGCAGCAGCTATGGCTGTGCAATATGATAAATTATATCATCTAACAATTAAAAAATATATTGTTTCATATTATGCTGTATTTTTTATTTAAATTACTTCATCTGATAATGCTTTTTTTCCTTCCGTGTGATACAAGGAAGCTTTGTTGTCATTTTTCTTAAACGTGGTTAAAGAAAATCCTGCTGCATCTTTTTGGCGTTGAAGGAGGAGTTGAGTAGTCTCACAGCCTGGGGAAAGAAGCTGCTCCGTAGTCTGGTGGTTCTGCGGCGGATACTTCTGTATCTTTTTCCAGATGGCAGCAGGGTGAACAGATAGTAATTCCAAGGAATCTATAGCTGTTTACCAGCTTCACCTTAGCTCCACTGATGTAGACAGTGGTGTGTGTCTTCACCTCCTTCTTTCTAAAATCAACAATCAGCTCCTTAGTTTTTTCTGACGTTGAGCAGTAGATTGTTTTCTGTGCACCACTCTGCAAGATCGTGGATTTCCTCCCGCTATGAACTTCTTTGTAATACCGACGATGATGGTGTCATCTGCATACTTCACAATAGAGTTCTCCTGATGTCTGGGAGTGCACTGTCACTGGCGTTTCATTTTCCCTCTCTCTCCTGTGGCTCTCTTCCTTTCACAGACACATACAGAAAAAACAGGGCTTTTGTAGAGCTCCAGACAGTGACTATATAGTCATATTTTGCGACCACCAAGCATCAGTGTGACTTTTGAAAATTTGCAATGTATGAACTAGAGAACTGTTCCAGCTCGCAGTGGATGAATCCTCATACTGCGGTTACAGTTTTACTTTCTGCTAACATCCAACTGTTGACTGGATGCTTAAACTCCACAGCAACAACATCAACACTTCTGGCCCGAGATAAGTCGGGTTCTTCAAAATAAATTTTATTTTAAAAATTATTTTACTTTACTGCAACAAATCTTTAACTTTATACTTGATTTTTTTTAACATTATAACAGTATTTTATTAAACTATATTATAATAGTAGTGCATGTAACTTTTTTATGGCAGTAGCAACTTTTTTTATAACTGCGGTTCATTTAATAATTTGTATTTTAATAGTGTACATTAGTTTAGAGAGATTTCAGAGTAAAGAAAATGTTATAGTGTATCGTGATAAAGCCTACAAATATCTTGATATTATTTTAAAGCCATATCACCCTGCCCTAGCAGCAGCTAGCCAGCATTCACTTATTCATTTATTCACATATTCACATATTGACTGTCAGTGTAGCTAGTAGCATCAGCCTTTAGCATCTAAGTACCTACCTTAGCCCCATATTTATTTAACTTTTCTAATTTTTTTGTTGATGCTGATGAGTGGTTTCGCAATTCTGGCATAAAACTTTTTATTTTTGGATACTGGTCTGACTAAAGGCCTTTTAGCTATTTCAATTTAGTTTAGTCATTAGCACTTAGGGAACAGCTTGCCTTCAAGGGGCTCATAAAATGTTTAAACACAACCCTCGACACCAACTTAACTATTAAAATGGCTAAAAGTAGCAGGCCTATGCACCTGTTTTCCTCAGCTACTGTCAGTCTTGGTGGATTAGTCTCAACGCCTGAGTCACCCAATTTGCTCGAGGCTAATTGCGTGTGCAGGGCTCTTTTTGAGGACTTGTTTGTGCCATAGTTTGATGTGCATAAATCTCAGAGAATGAATGAAGTTGAACTTTTCATGCTTGTACCACAAATGAAGTTCAATATAATAAAAAAAATTGTCCTTGCAGTGCAGTGCGGGTCTGTCAGGCTGTGTTACGACTTGGCCTTGATTGGCCAACAAATGAAAAGATCTCCTAAATGCATTAATGGCCTTGCGAGTATATTTTGACCAGTTTCAACAATGGCAGAGGTTCATTTAAACAAATGAGTGTGTGAATGTGCTTAGCTTTGTAGAAATTGGAAGTATTTGGAGGGTTTGGGAGCAAACCTTGGCGTCAAACAAAGTCGCAGCTCCTCAAAGGAAACAAGGCTGAAAGTTGGACTAAGGAGAGGGAATTGTCGAAAGGCCAAGACTGTAGATACTGAACTGGATCTAGTCCAGAAGCAGACGGTGTGTGCACAAAATGCAGGAGAAAGAAGGTGATATTAAAGTGTTTTGAGACCTTGCTGATAAGTGGCCAAATCAAGTGAATTATAGAAAGAAAGAGAATAAAAACTAATTGGAGTAACACAAATCAAATGCCGACACTGCTTGTAATTCAGTGATAAAACTGAATTGCCTTCTGATTTTGTTTGATACAATCTGACAGTCATTTCTAAAAACAGTCAAACTGTGAATGTTTAATTTAAAATAGAAAGTTGTGAAACAATTAAAAGTTGGTACTGTCCCAAAGCTTTGGAAAGAACACTATCTTTTTTCTCTTTCTCAATCAGTCGGTCTCCTTTAATGCCTTTCCGCGCTGTGTTGCTATTCATAGCATGTGTGTCTCCGAAACTAAGGTCTCTGATCAATTAAACATCCCCCTCGAGATAACTACATTAATTACACTGCTGTTTGCATGAGTCTCGTTGCATCGCAGTGCGCTTGAGACTGCAGACTGAATGTCCAGATGGGAAGCGTTTTTTGTAGGGCAAAGATTCCTGGATCATTATGTATTCATCTGTTGCTGCAAGGTGACTAATGTTGTGTTGCGTAGTGTTGTTGTGTAATGTTGTGTAGTGTTGCTAATATTTTCAGTACTTTGTTTTTAAATACATATTTTAAGTCACTTTTTTAACATCTTCAATCGCTGATATATTTTATTTCATGAGGTTGTATTTAAATATTAACAGCCAAGTAATGCTTAATATTGACATTTCAACACCACTGAATTTACAGTATTAAAATATTTTACTTTTAAAACCAGAGCCAATTTAATGCACCTCTTTGACGTTTGATAATAAAAATTGTTTAAAATTTCAAAAATATTTTTAAATATTTTACAGTGTTCACAAATTCATATCTGAAAATTAAGAAACAATCAGATATAAGAATATACAAAATAGATTATATTTGCAAATGCTATATTTATATCTTAACTGGTCAAATTCAAATATAAAAAATTCAAGTTTAAAAAATTCAAATTTAACATTAGTTAAATTTGATTGGTCTAACTCAGATCCAAAAATTCTAGTCCAGAAATTTCAAATAGTAATACCCCGGCTCCTTAGGACAAGAGAGGCAATCGAGCCTACATACAATCAGAACACAACCTGTCAGTCATGTGACTGAAGAGACAGTCCCGAAAAAAATAAAACCAACAAGACTTAAGTCTTAAGTTGTCTAGTTTGTGCTGTTAAAGTGCAACTGAACATAAATATCCAGGTTTTCCTAGGTCTCGATTCTTTAAATTTTAAGAGTTTTAATTGGCAAATGAAGAAAATTCTAAATCAGATTTTTTAGGTAGAAAAGGTAAATTTAGGGAAAAAAATGAGGATGCGTTGTTATCAAAGTCCAAGACTTTAATTAATTCAGTGGTTAAATTTCAATTAAATAATGAGTGCCTATTATAATACTTACGTATCTTATTTTCTTCCACAGTTTTCCTCCAAAAGTAATGTTTTCTGCTGCAATAAAAAGTGAAAGTTATAGAGGAGGGGAGTTGAAGGACAGATTTTGTGCATGTTAAAGAGGAAAATCCAAAGGAGTGGTCTCTCTGAACTGTATACAGACTCAGCTTTGGGAAAACAGCCTCAGCCAAAACTGCTGAGTAATGCACCAGTTGTAGGTCCCTGCAGACATGCGCACACACACACACACACACACACACACACACACACACACGCACACACACACACACACACACACACGCGTGCAGATGCACACAAACATTTGAGTCAGCGCTGCCCCGCAGTCTGCATCAAAAAGCCCCTCAAGTGATAAGCTTTGGCGAGAAGAACGAGGATTCCAATGCTAATCTTCTAAACATGATTTTTCATACCGCTTTGCACAACATGCCTCCGGATTAAAGACATTCTATTAAAGAGTAGGAGCTTAACATATGGAAGGGGAAGAAAAGCCAGCTGTACTTGGTTGGGTTTAGCTGTCTGAGCTATAGTTCAATAGTCCCTTTTTTAAGTGCATTTGCTCTACAGTATGTGGTGTGGGATGATCCCTCCAAGTAGTAAAACATTGGAGGGGGGTGAACAAAAAAGACATTTGAGATTTAGCAAGTTTTACGTCACTATTTACAAGGATATCGAGGTGTCACAACACTCTTGTGCATTTTTGCCAATGTGTTATGTTATGAAAATCAGTTTTAATTCTCTTATGTTGCATCTCATTAAAAAAGGTAGTGAGGAAAAAGGATCTGAAGCCTATTTAGACCATTGTTTAGCAACTATTTTTCCAGTTATCATCCATTTTTTTGTGGACCTTGAAGTGGTTATGTTGTGTCCTAAATTGGACACTAATTGCTCATCCTCTCGGTAGTATCTTTGCCAGAGTTTATATTCTGAAAATAATGGATCAAGGGATGCTTTGTGGTTATTATCTTCCCCTCAGAGGTCAGCGCAAGCTGATCTATTTTCCTCTGATGCAAACAAATGTTAAATGGTATGCAATCAATATCGTCAATTAAAAAAGGGCCTTTTTATTCTTCTTTGTGCATAATTTGAATTATTATTATTCAATTATTATTGAATATTTTTCAACAGATGCCTGGGCATGTCTGTGTGCAGCAGTGGCATATGGGTGGTATTAAGCTTGATATATAATGTAGATAAAAATACTTAGAGGCCTTTTTGATGGCAACATTTTTATCCTGTTCTGTACAAGCGTTAATGTTTCCAACAGTTACAATACATTCAAACATATGATTCATAATACATCAGCTTAGGTATCCCATCTGGAGGCTTAGTGTGTTATACATTTTAAATTACATCTCTCACTAGTCTTGTAATCATAAAAAAGATATTACATAAAAACATTAATTTATCTGTGTATTTCCCAAAGTGCAGTCATGAAGACTAAATTGAATGTTTGTTGTTTTAATTGTGTCAGACTTAAATAGTGTAGATAAAAAATATAGTCCAAAGGCTGGAATACAAGAGGGAAAATGTAGTTATCAGTAATTTGTATAATGTATTTGGCAGGCTTAATTGAGTTTCACATAAAAATACATAACAGCATAGCAAAATCTTGAATCTAATTTACAACAGACCATGACAGTGTTTGTTAGAGTGGAAAAAACGGGGCTCCAAGGAGTATCGGATTACCTTTATACCCACGGGCAAGGATATGTGACAGTTTGCAATAAATGCGCCAGTGCTCTTTCAGTTTATAAACTACTACTGCTGCCCAGTATACACACATTTCTCCGAGGCAGAGTGTCTGAGGAGGCAGTAATATTGTCTTGGCTCTTAAACTTCAATGTGCAGAGCCACAGGAGCACAGTTGGTCGGTGCAAGACGGTCAGGCAGCAAATAAGGAATCCTGGTTGAAATAGAAATACAATTTATTGATGAAATGGAAGCTTTTTGCCCATTAATTTATTCCAAACTAGGCAGGCATAATGTTAAAAGGCCAATAACAAGGCATATATTGTCAAGTCAGCTGGCCAGCCTTGTCTTCATGTAAATGTAGCTCATTACTGCATCAATAAAAATATGTTGTTTTTTTTTTGTCAAATCAGTAAAATAATTTGTACCCATGTTTTACCTCAAATAGTGGGTGTAACCCAAGCCAAATATTTAACTGCCGGCATACAGTTATACTACTACATGTATGGTACTGCAGCACTAATAAACATCTGTAAGTGTCTCACTGTATGCATACCTCACTGGTTGTATATTAATTTTCACAAAAGCCATGACCAAGGGGTATTATGGCATTATTATTAATTTTGGGGTTTTTTCCATTCGTCCATCTGTCCGTCCGTCTGTCCTCCTGTCCCATCCTTGTGAATGTGATATCTCAAAAACCTTGAGGAAATTTCTTCAAATTTTGCACAGTTGTCAACTTTAAATCAAGGGTGAGCTGACTGAAATACGGTGGTCACAGTTCAAGGTCACTGTGACCTTGTGGTCGTCTCATTTACATGAAATTGATATCTCAAGAGGGCATTGAGGGAGTTTCCACAAACATGCACTTGATTTGGAAAACATTCTATTAGGATAAATAGTTATGGTGATGGCATTTTGTAACCCAAAGATCAGCTTCACTTTTACGTCATAATGTTCTGCAAAACTTTTCATGGTCATTACGCAACCTCATTACAGGAACAGAAGGGGAGACTTTAAGTGACACTGATCTTGAAACTGTGCTGATTGTATAGATCTTCTGTGCTGGCAGGAGGAAGGTGTGTGTACAAAGCATACATGTGACTGCAAGTCGACTGGTTTGCAGAGACATTTAGGTGAGGTAGTAACTCTAGTTTTAGTATTTATTTGATATGAATATATGACTCCCCTTATCAGTACTCCATATCGGTTTGGTTCTTTATCAATAGTTGTTATCGGTTATTTTTTATTACTAAATTAATGCTTTTTAAACATATGTTATTTTTAAAAAGAAAACACTCAGAACAGGACTTGGATTGAATGTTTTAAATATAACAAAATGTTTTTACTCATGTTTTAAATGGCAAAGTCAAAGATATATCACTAGCAACAAATCTAAAATATCAAAACAGTAAATCATGCTCTTGACATCACAGTACTGAGTCAAGTTTAGTTTTCATCAGTCAGTATCAGTCCTTCATCCTGTCCTCCTCTTTCCTCCCTCTTCTGCTGATGTGATTCACTGCCTGCAGGTATCGCAGGTAGAGGGAGGAGAGGCTGGTCTGTGTCGGCAAGCAGCGAAAGATGTACAATAATTACCCAAATGTTAGGATACGTGGCAGCCTAAGGTAAACAGCCGATTTAAATACAGGCAGCTTTTGTTTTGAGTAAAGTATTGTTGAGTGACAAGCAGTGACGAGCATAGTCGTGAACTCAAATAATCTTTGAATTATCCTGACTTTGTCTCCACCACAGCCTCTCTGCTCTGCTGTTTACAGAACCCATAATGTCGGAGCTTATCAATGATACTGTCCTTTATAATTTAGTCCAGGAGCCAATTTAATGCCCTTTTTTTTTTTTTTTTTTTACCTAATCCTATTTTTCTTTTTCCATTTCAACTTTGAGTGTTTGCTTTGACTGTTAATTTACTGTCTCTCTAGATATTTACATAACTTCATTATTTATGAAAAGCATACAAATCAATCATTAATACCCAATGCATTTTTTTTTACTTAGCCCACATTTCATATCTCTACATAACTGCAAAACCTCCACACGAATTTTGGCTGTATTTAGGCATGTGAACACACTGACAAAGTATTTTTTCCCCCCCTGGATTGACTGCTGTGGCCTTGCAAATGACTAAACACTTATTCTGCCACCTACTGTCACACCAAATTACATTCTCAAATGCACAATTTAAACTTTCTTTCAATATTTAATGGTTGCAACTTCTAGCAACTGACATATTCCAACAGCCATTCAACAATTAAAAATACTTAATTTGGATGTTAATGGAAAATAAGTTTCTGTCCAGGTTCTCACATAACAAGTAATATTTTCACTAAAAGAAAAAAACAAACAAAAAACAATTAGTGCTCCAATTATAGTTACTCTTGGTGGGAAATGCTTTAATGGCAGGCCACCGAAACTCCTATTTTGCCATTATTTAAATCCAAATTCCCACGTTGCACCAGCTTACATACATACCAGTACAGCACTGGACACAAATCCAAGATGCACAAAGTCAAGGTGGTAATGAGGGCAATGTCAGCAGCTTTGATGACTACCTCTGGGAATTTATTTTTCACAACCATCAAGAGAACTTTTACTGAGAATATCTGATTTAAGCAGAAGCTCTGATAAGACTTTTCAAGACTTTGTAGAACTTGTGAAGTGGATATTCAGGTGAAAGAGGACAAAATGATGGTTTAAAGATCCTGCCGGGACTGACAGAGGGATTATAAAATACCTCTTAGAACACGAGGACAGGAGAACCAGAGTTGAAGTGTAATCCAGTTTGTGATCTGTAGTTGGCCGAGTGCTCCTCCAGGTGGGACTCCTTATTTCAGCAGCGCCTTGTAGAGCTTTAGAGAGCGAGTAGTGGAATGGTTGCTTCAGACAGAAGATGAATTCTTGAGGTTAACTTGTGTGATCTAATGGAGGTGCTACCTCTACAAGGACAGAAGAAATTAAGGCATAACATTATCCCTAAAAACAAAAAGTGGGTAAAACTGAATCCCAAATTTATAACTCTTGCTGTGCCTGCAAAATAATTCCAGAGGTCCTAGAGGGCTATTACTGGTGACAAGGACAAAAGTATCCTCCCTTGTAAAACCTCCTCATTTGTATTTTATTTCTTTCCTCCTTGATTTCCAGCTAGTTATTTATCAATGTGGAAGCGGCTTTAAATATGATGGTGACACAGGGTCGATTCATATTCATAGAGTAAGAGGGTGCAGCCAAATATTAAATAGCAGAGAGCATCAAGTCCGCTCCCCTGAAGAGAATGATCCGTGCAAAAGCTAACCTGCCTCAGTCATAGTCAATGATCAGTTTTGACTCCACTGTGAACATCATGCCCGCTGGTGGTGCTCCTCTTGCTTCAAGTGATGAGTCACCCTGCATGCCTGTTTCCAAACTGCCCTACTTCTGATTTCCCTTCCACTTAGTCTACCCATGAGGCCTACGAATGGAGAGATGATAGGGGTGGGCAAGTAAGCATGTGCACTATTGTAAAAAGTGTAATTACCCAGCTCTGGGACTCTCAGATGAGACTGACAGGTTAAAGTAGTGAGAGAGAGAAAGTTTGTAGGGTATTAGGAGTCACCTTTTACCCAGCCTTCAAGTATTAATTGACAATTAATTAATACAGCCCTAAGAACCCTTTTATTACATTTGATTGGCAGCAGCCCAGGCCCATTTCCTTTTCACTACCGCTGGAAAACAAATAGCGAGGAGGCTTTAGCTGTAATTGGCATACAGCTAAAGCGAGAGAAGGAGCACATAACTTCCATGACAAATTACACAGGTTGCCTCTTACCTGTATGACAAGCAATTAAAGATACAGTGGTCTGATTCTGAATTGCTTTTTGCTAAACATGCATAATTGGAATTTTATGTAAACCTGCTTTATTTTAATTGGGACGTCGGACCTTTTCAAAGAGCAGAGTAATTATTTTGCTCCCACCAATTTACACTAGCTCACAGATTCCACTAAAAGTTGAAATTGCTTTAATTAACCTTATTAGAGTTATTTCCATCCTTGCACCTGAACAGAACTTAACTCCCAATTTTTGACAGCCAGTGTTTATTGCCTCAGAGGCACCAATGGATTTTAGCTTTTCAGTTTTGAACCACTGAACGAAGTCCCTTGAGATATAACATTGTGGCATTTAAGTCATATTATGCTGAACGCCTTTGAAATTTAAAAAAAAAAAAGTAATGGCAACTAATGTGCACTAGGTGTCTGCATGCTTTTTCTCGTCAGTGTTAAATTTGTGTGCAGGTACTTTGGCTTTCACATCCCGCCTTTACAAATGTACATTTCACCTTGCCTTTGATAATGTGCAATCCAGAGCCAAGAACATGAAGGTTTTCATTGCAACTAAACACTAAAGCTGCTGATTTAAAAGAGTCATTCACTTCTTTCACTGAAGATGTTCTGATCAGTGAATACAGCAGATGGAGTGTCTGAGAAGCACAGTAACCTGCATAAATGCCGGCCATAATGACTCATGGTTGATAAGTGCTGCTCTAGATCAGCAGTACTTAATCCTAGTCCTGAGGACCTGGTACTCTTTTATATGCAGCCAGGTGGTTAATGCACTAAATTAAGTCAAGTGGAAATAATTAACGGTCGAAACAGGACAAATAAATCCTAAAACAAATGCAAAACAACAACAAAGTGGCATGATGTAATTAATTGTATAACATAGATGTGACATCCGAATGAGGTGAGATTGCTGTAATCAACAGTGTGGTTCAGAATCTAGAGAATGTTTTTATGCTGGTAATAACAGTGACCAGAGGCATTGTGTTATAGGTTTTCCATCCCGTTCTTTACAACAAAATATCTGAATGGGGGAATATTTTTAATTTGACACAAACAACAAATTGGACTCTATGATGCATTGATCACATTTTGGTGGTCAAAGGTCATTGTTACTTAATCTGTCTCATTTTTCTATCTCAACAACAACTTGAAGGATTTAGCATCCACATTTTCACACATATGGATGGACACTGTCACTACATCTTAACTGTTTTATGGAGGCATACAACAGCAAGGTAGTAATTCTTATTTAAATAATAACCAAAGTTTGCGTTAGTACACAGTGAGTGTATCTTGCATCTTGAGTCACAGTCTCTCATTAGTGGCTTTAATTTGGAAACTCTCTGCACACACACACTGTCTTCTCACACAGTGCCTTAGTTTGGATCTTTCCCACTAAGTGCAATTTTATTTTTGTCCATCTTGGCAGCATATGAGGGGGTACAGTGCAGAGACAATGTCTTGTAGACTGGTTCACAAGTGTCCGCAGCAAGAACTGGCATCCTTGCTGATTGCAGCTCTTGGAAATCTGTTAACTGTTGGCCAACACTTGCACCTCAGCCAGCGGAAGGACCAGCAGCCACAGGGCTACTACTTCACACGTCTCGAAAGCTGCACTTCATTGCGAACCTTAGAAATACTTCCAGATCAGTTTGACAGGCATACTCTGGCACGTTGAGGTTGGAGAAGTGAGAATTGGGTCAGTGACATGAGATGGTGCTGGTGCTGAGTGGTTGCTGTAGTAACAGACTGAGAAGCCTGATGATGGACCTCCAGTTGCCGGAGGAGTTTCCCATGAGGAGATAAAACTGTTGTTTGTCAGATTTAATAGGTTTTGTTTCTGTAGCGCTTTCACATGTAATTAATGGATTCATGCACATGTCTCTCACCGTCCAATAGTACAGATTTTTTATTATTTCGAAGTGTCAGAATCTTTTCCTGGTTTGCCTTGTGGCAACAATGAACACGGCTTTTTTATTCAGTCAATCATTTTATGATGAATCACAGTCAAACTTTTATCCAATCAAAATGACTCATTGTTGTATACTAAAGGAAGAGAATGGCTGCCTTTTGGTATATCTAACCAGTATAATGATGTTGTCAGTGTGACTACTATACAGTCAGGATTCTGATTTCCATCTTGTGATATTCAGTGCGGCTACATGGACCAGATATGAATTCAAAGGCAGTCTTGAAAGAGACATGATTCATGAATGTCTTTACAGAATATAGATGTGGGTGAGAACAGTCCAGTCAATATGACAATGCTCAGCATAGTTAATCTGCAGATGACAATATAAGTAAAGGGTGATCAGATAATGAGCACCACTGAGGATCAACTTAACTGGGTCTTGTAGAAACTGAGCATGACCAGTAGTGAAGTGGCATTTGTGGAAGTATAATATTAACCGATTTTTTTGAAGACTTGGCAATCAAGGGGGATGTCTTTTTGAAAAATTCCACCATTTCTTTGCACTTATGAGTACGAGTAATCAAACAGCTAGCAGACCCAAGACTAAGTGGGTGGCCAATGCATCATCAGATGGCAAGATGCCACAATACAGCTCCTTGGTCATTCTGCCCACCAATATGGAGTCAGGAAACCCAGAGGCCGGCGCCATCGCCCACATGGCCTCTCTGTCAGGGTCAGCTGCTTGGGTCAGAGGGATCAGAGGGACAGCGCTCTGGGGAGCCGCAATCGCTCTGTTCTGTGAAAATATTCCATTTGTTCTTGTGTTGCATGTCAGTCTGGTGATGTGTTTTATCTAGACTCTGATGTTAAAGCTGGGTCAGAATCAGCCTTGACTGTGCAGTCCATTTGGAGGGGTGGGTGGCGGCCAAAAACAAGGCAGAGAAAGCATAGCATCTTCATTTTCTTTTTTTATCTAATATGTTGACTTTGCATAGTTTGCCTACTACTAATAGAGGACCTATGCAAGCTTGATCATTACTTGTAAGTGCTTTCATGGTTTAAGCACCCGAACTTCAGTGTTTTGTTCATGGTGCAGATAAAGCCATTCTCTGTAACTATCATGCCTCTACACAATCTTCAATACATAACATTTATTGACAATTACACAACTTGTTATTGCGATGTACACAGATTTTCTGACTAAAGCACTCTAGTCTCAGAAAGTGATGTGAACTGTTGTAATATATGCTCAGTCACCATAACTTATGGGACTGTCATGATGCCAGATCAAGCCTTCAGGGGCAGCGCCAGGCTTTAAAGCCAGTTTTACATACATCCGTGCTGCCACTGGACCCAAAAAGATCCATAGACATACACTGTTAAAAGAGACATCTGTAAATCAGTGCATACATTGTTTTTTTTTTTTTGTTTTTTTTTAACACCATAGACCCAGTTCGGATTTGATCCATTTGGAATGAAAATTTTTGAAGAGCGGCACTATTAAATAATTTCATCACCATTCAAGTTGGCGGAGTGCTGAACTGGAAGTTAGCTGCTTGGCTGCTCTAAGTCTGTGGTGCACTTGCTCAATTGGCCCCACACTACTGGGGTTTGCTGATGTGTCCATGTGTCATAGACAGGCCAGAGAGCAGGTAAACAATAGACAGCAGTAGGTACAGAGGTCTTTGAAAACTTTTAGTGGTTTCTTCTCGTAATATAATAACTCGGTGCAGATGTATTTGGATCTGTGTTTTAGTGCAGCTTAGGAGGAGACGGATGTAATTAGCAAAGGCACGTCATTGCATCTTGCCGGTTAAGGACCTGAAATTGCTGCGTTCACTGTGGGTGTTGTATTCCCATCAATGCTGATAGGGGCCAGAGGCGATAAAAACCCGTGTCTAACTGTGTCGCGTCATTTGACGCGTGTGTAAAGGCTAATGGTAAGCATTCTCATTGCATTAAAATGCCAGATGCTAGTGGATATTGGCAGGTTTTTTGTACAGTGGGAGTGAGGCCTTTTCGAGTTTAATGGTCACATCTACATGAAGGTCACAGTGAACTAAAAGACCACGCATTGATTTGAGATCTAAGTCTGTTTTTTGACGAGATGTCATCCTTTGTTGCGAGAACTTGAGCGACAGGTGTCTATGGAAAAGTGTGTTGATTCTACTTTGTCCAGACTGTCTCTGTCTAATGGGTAGCTAATGCTAGCTAGTGACTGTCTGCAGATGAAAGGCTGATGAAAAGAAACACAAATCACAGGAGTAGATGAATCAGTGTGTGTATGTTATGCTCTATCTGCACTGAAAGTAATTAGATTTAGATTTTTGAATGCTTTTTCCAGGCTTACTGTTGCCTTGTATGTACCATGCATCTATATTATGCAGGAAGACAAATATTGTGTAACAAGAATAAATATTACATCAGACTTGTTGGGCTAACTCAATATTAAAGGATCGGAATTGGGAGGATAATATGATCAAGACATCCCTACTTTTCACTGAACCCTTTGAATTTCCATCAATATTAATAACAGTCATCAACATAAATATACTGTTACTATGCCGTGGTGCGCTCTGATTCTTATTAAGCCCCAATCATAAACATAACATGCAAACATCAAACATCGAATTCCTAGAGAGAGTTGTGGGGAGGAAATAATTACAGTATTCAGAGATTCACAGATTCCTCTCTCTGGGTGTTCAGTTTTGCTGCATGCTGGTCTCACCTCGAAATTACATATCACACATACACACACTTTGAAAAAATAAAGTACCTCAGGCCTCAGAAAACAATTTCATTAACTGCTTCCTGCACTAAATTTAACAACGTACTTTGTTAAAGTACTTAGAGCAAATACATTAAACAATATATTTTAAACCATCTTTAGGGTTTCCTTATCCAGTTTTTCCTGCTGTGAGATAATCTGAGAGCGCAGTGCAATGTTATGTCCCACCATATGTGTTTGTTATTTTTTCTCTCATTAAATCTGGGTTGGGAGAAGAAGCCTGCAGTATCTCATGTTTTATTTATGGTGAAGATGTGTCGGCTCTGCTCGTCGTCAGCTCAGGCTTTTTGATCTTCTTTCATTAGAGGATGTTCAATATTTATCAGTGCAGTTTCCCATTATTCTGCCCATGGATAGGTCCAACTCTTTTACCACTTCAGAGTCGGGCAAGTATCATGGCTTTCTTACAGCACACATTTGTTAAGGAAATGATACAGTTATCTTTCTGAAATGCATTTTTCTTTTGGAAAATAGGGTTTCAAAGATCTTGGAAGCATTTGACCAAATGCCTGCAGTATTATTTGAGAATCGTTTTCTTCTCTTTTGAGTCCAGTCCACATTGTAAACTGTACTAAAGGATACTCTGTATTATACTACCAGTTATAGACCTCTGAGAGAATATCAAACACAAGACCCAATTTAGCCATATCTATGAATTCCACCCCTTAAAGTTGAATTGCATTAGTTGCAACTTGTTTCCAACACATCCATGAATCATAAGCACCACATCATTTAAAGGTGCGATGTGTAATGCCTGTTCACATGCTCCAAATAAACAGGGAGGCAGCATTTCACCTCAAAGCCAACTACAAATGAACAACAGGGCAAGAAACACATAATTTACCACTCTCACATTGTCTTATAGTTACTGTTATAAGTTTGTTTAGCTAACTGTAACATTAAGTAGCAAGCAGACTTAAACAAGTGACAAACTGTAAGCTTGCAAGAAAGCTTACACATGGAACACACCGCTTACATGAGCAGCACGAGATGGCAATCTCACTGAACTGCAGAGTGTTTCATGCTCACGGTGTTCACATTGGCAGTGTTGTTGCTGTGATGCTTTTGCAGGGCTGCCTGCTGCTATGAGTTTTGTATCCCCACATTTTAAGTACATATTCCAGAGTCGAGCAAGCTCTTGCATTGTTAGCAAAACAGTCCCGCAAATATTTCATAACAAAATGCCTTGAGTCGACAACCGAAGGGATTCTGTCAACAGAGATGTCACAAGGATTTTATTTTAAAACTGAAGTAGGAAAGTTTTAGTAGGACAGATACATAATAGAGTTAAATCAAGTATCACAACACTATTTTCACTGTCTATTTCTTCTGACAACTGCACGCGGCATGTGGAAGAAATCAGCGAGCCGTCTTTTCTCTAAATGTGCCGTGCCTGACCAGCGATGTTCACGCAGGCAATGTGGCTGCCCTAACATGACAACATAGGCGCCGAAACAAAAATAAAAAACAGGTTCTGCGCTGCTCACGCAGGGAGCGTGTTCCAGGCCTTAGCCTAGTTAGTGTAGCTTGGCAGTATACTGCCTGACGTGGCTAATCTAATCACACAATTTTGGACTTTGTATTGTCAAATTGTGAAATCAGACATAGTCTTTCAATTGCCTGGATTATGGGCACAGGCCTTGATTAATCTGGGTTGATGAGCCTGCTGGCTAGTTCGACCAGGTTGGCTTGGCTTGGCTGTGCCCAGCTGTTCGGACACAGCTAACAACAGTGAACTTTATTTTCTACATTCTGCAGACACTGTTTGGTCGACCACATACACACTGCACTGAGCAACAAGATGGGACCAAATACAGCTTCTGCAAGAATAGAAGAGGACATCAAGGACAATAATAGGACACCAAATGGCTACAGGTATTTAAAATCAACAAAAACAAATGCTTGTGCTGGACTGAGGGCAGACTGGACGCAGTGACTATCTCTGCAACACAATCCCAGATGTCTCTGATTTTTCATCAATATTTTTTTTTTTAAATACAAAATGTGATTACAGAAAATTATACAAAATACTGCATTTTCTCTTCTTTTCTATAACAAATTAAAGAACCCCTTTTTATTTCTAAGGTAGGGTGTACATGCGAAGCACAAACTTTGCAATGAATACATTTCTGGACATTCACAATGACCCCTGCTGTAAAAAATCCCTTTCACTTGGGACAGAGGTGGCTGATGTGAAAAGGAAAGTTGCAAAAACAGCCAAAACATGGAAATATGGCATGTTAAAAAATGAACCAGAATGCAAGGCTATAGTATGGCAAAAATGTCAAAAAATGACATGTCCCAAAAACAGTTGGTATGCTTTTGCTAGAGGGGAAAGCAGAGAGGGCGAGTTTGAAGAACTAAGTTGGCCGTTTCCCACTCGTGGGTAATAGGTTGGACACTTCCTTTGGCTCTTGTACTCGTTTGAGTGAGCAGGGTTGCAAATGCGCTTGTCAGTGTGGTTTGGCCATGTAGTCGTCGTTAAGGAGGAATGTGCGTGCTTAATGTGCTGCATAATGTTGGTTGTACTGTTTGTGTAGTTCAACACCCTCCTGCAATATTCCCAGACTGTTTTTGTCTCTTCTGTTATCTTCTGGCTTTTATTATTTTATGACTTAAGGAAGCAAGCACACTTCCGATTTGAAACTGGAGGGTGCACCGATATCACCTGTCGAAGAGCCTTTGCTTCGTCTAATTTATGTTGGCAAGCTGTCTCTAGTCTCAGACATGACGTACATGTTGAACAAGCAAAGTCAAAAGTAGATTACGCCTATTGCTGTTCAAAAACAGTATCATGGTTCATTTGTCATCTCACCAATTTGAATCACACATATTTTTTATTAATTTTTAACTGCCTTGTGATGCATTGTTATATCCCTAGTCAGAACTGTTACTTGTTTCAAATTTTGTTAATATTCTTAGTTCATTTTTTTGTATGTTGCACCTTTGACTACCTACCCGTCTCCTTAAGGTATGTAGGTGTTCCAAAAAAGTAGTAGTAGTTCTGCAAAAGTCATGCTTTTTTTTCACCGAAGTTCTTACACAAAATGAGTTTAGTGTAATTATCAAGTCCAATTATCATTATAATATCACTTGATATGTCACTTAAAAGAATATAGAAGGAAAATATAAGAATAATAGCCCAAAGTCAGTGATATAGTGCCGGCTTGTCTCCTCTAACCTCACATCCAGGCCCTGATTTTGTTAGCAGTGTCGACACAACTCTTTTGTTTTTGTGATTCTGTAAGGTCACCTCTCATTGGTACGACTTGTTGCGAGTCAGACTGCCATGTTAGCAATCAGACCCAGCTTGCCAGCTTGACAGCATCTGACAACCCGGCTGGGGTCAAGCCTTTCAGCATGTCGCTGTGGGCCGAATGTAAAACCGCAACCCTGTGGAGGGATGTGAATGGAGTGCTATATTTACTGCTTTTTATGTGATACGGAAAAAGTGACCATTCCAGAGAGCCAAACGAGACCTTGTGGGGTTTTTTTCAGCTGTGAATGTATGGACAAAAGTGCTTAAATGACAAAGTGGAAGTGTTCTGCACAAACCACAGAGTTACAGAACATAGTTTTGGTTTATTTTTGACTATTACATGTGCAGATGACATGTAAATGAATGTTCTTTGATAGGCAAATTTTCAAATATCTTGCTACATTGCTCTCTCAACTGTCAACCATTGTCAACCGTTTCAAACTTTATAACTGAACTAGGATAACAACGCTTTTATTATGACAGTGCAACAGTCCCGGGGATTATTATTTCATGGCCTTGAGATGCCACAAAAGACACTAAACTGAACATGGGGCGAATATGATACTTAAAATGTCTGTCTGTGCTTGTGGTGTGCATGTGTGCTTGGCTGGTAGAACCACACAGGGCATGCTCATCAAAAATCAACACTACAGCACCACAAGTGGACATAAACTCCACAGGAATACCTTATAATTAGCTATTCATACTTGCATTTCATTTCCTTGAAATCCAAAATGAAACATCCATCTCTTGAATAAATCTATCTACCTGCCACATCAGGAGGTACACGTGCAAATGATTAAATGATCTGAAAGTATTCCACTCGCAGACACACAAGAGGTCTGCAGCATCCACTGCTGAGCCAACTACATGCAGTTTTTAACTTTAACTCTTACATAATCTGAAATCATACTTTTCTGAAGTGAAAATGAAGACTCCAGAGGCTTCTAAAGATTCTAAAGGCTTACAATAACAACTTGACAAAGTACTGTAGTGTAGGTGGCTACAACAAAGAGAAGGGACGTATACTGTAATGCATTTTATATTTTCTCTCTTCATATGGGAATATCTCAAGCCAAATTTCAACAACCTCTTTTTCAACAACCTCTGAGGGTTGCTCACAGTGCTTGTGCGTGGAAGTGAAGAAGACTATATGTAGATTGGCCTTAAAATATAATCAATAGGATTTATGGTCACAAAGGAGGCCCCATTTATCTAACACTCAGTGACATACTGTAGCAGGTAAGCAGAGGATCAGCAGGCAAATCGAAAAGGCATCCCTGATAAAATAGTCTTGCCACAGGACTTAAATCTCTCTGTCTCACTCATCCCTGTCCTTTCCAAAGTTGAAACGAAGCCGTAGCAGTACAAAGGGAGGAAAGGGAGTCTTCTCTTGGATGTTCTCACAGTAACTCCTTTCCTTTGCAGCTAAACAGATTTGTTGATTACCCCCAGAGACACGACTGTGCGCCCTGCGTGCGTTTTCTGCTCTCATATCACACGTCAGCTACTTTTTTTATTGCAAGGAAATTTTTCATATCTGGTTAGTGTGGCTCCTTTTGGAAAATGGGCGTCAGTTATCATGCATTGGAAAGCCGGGTTTTTTCATCAAGTAATATGTGTGGATAGCAGCTTAATATACAATTTAATAGCAATTCTGATACATTGATGAGCATTTTTTGACTTTTGTGAAGACTGATTAATTTTAAATTGGTTCATTTAGTCATAAATACAGACAAGACATAGCATTTATATTTAGTTATGAAATGAATGTTGACCTGGAGGGCTTTTAGGTTGTGTGAGCCTTCTTTTTTTATGGGTCCAGTTGTTGTGATCAGCTATAAAATACTTATAACGTCACTGCACCAGTGATAGCCATGGCCTGAGGCATTTTGTTTTGGGGGTTGTCTGTCTGTCCATCTGTCCAGTGTCTCGATAATGCCTTTGAGGAACTTCTTTATATTTCGCACAAATGTCCATTTAGACATAACAATGAACTGATTAGATTTTAGTGGTCAAAGGTCAAAAGTTAAGGTCCCTGTGACATCTCCTGTCTCACTCTTATGAATTTGATGTTTAGTTTAGTTTAGTTTTTTTGCCCACAATTAAAAACTGCATAAAATCCAGATAAATATAAAATAAAAAATGTGTCAGGAAAGGTCAAGAATCCAGAGCCTTATACAATTGGAATTCGGTCATCAAAGGTCAGTGTGACAAATTTGGCACAAATGTCTGCTTTGAATTAAGAATGAACCCATTAGAAGTTGGTACTCTAACATCAAAAGTCAAGGTCACTGTGACCTCACAAAACATATTCTTGGCCATTACCCCATAATTTATACACTAATTATGACATAATTCCACACAAATGTCCTCATTGGATAAAATGAAGAAGTGATTATATTATATATCCTACTGGCCAAAGGTTAACTTATGTTTGCAGAGGCAATCAACTTTGAGGCGATAATTATTATTATTATTATTATGATTTTTTGGTAAAGTTTTATAGATGTGTTATTTTCTCCATGGCTTCATGGCTACAAAAATGCAATGATCTATAGGGGCAGATCACAGGTCAGTGAGCCCTTGTTTTCAATTAAGACAATGCATGGTTGTGCTGTGTGAAGAAATGAATACTACTACAGTTCTGAACTACATATTTTAGTCAGGTGTTATTTTATTTTCTAATCTTCCCTAGTTAAGAGCTGATAAGGCTGTGAATTCCATTTAGTGGTTGGGCTGAAATTTCATAGCCTTTGTGATTGAGCTCCTGGTTCAGAGGAAGAGCTTGTTATCATTTAGCAGCTCTCATCTAATATACAATATAGTTTCAAATAGGATTTCATTGACTTAATCAGAACGGACAGGGCCCTTTTCTATCTTCATCTGCTAACACACACACACACACACACACACATACGTTCAAAAAATCTGTATTGTTTTCAATATCGTCTCTCGTCCACTCAGCAAGCCTAAGAGGGGTCAGTTGAAATCTAATGAAACAGCAATTTCATATGACAAATTGAGTCTCGATACCAAAAATTTAATTTAAGTGCAAGAAGGCTACGATAGCTGAATGTCTACAGATGATTATGCCATTTCCCTGCTAACCCATGAGACCCAGCTGATGTGATTGGATTTGAACGTAGATATCCAGGCTGGTAGAAGCACTGCGTTATTCACTCACACATAACTTGAGAGAGTTGTATTGGACTTAATTGGGTGCTTTCCAAATGTTCCGTCTGTACATGTGTGTTATTTTGAGTGCATGCGGATGCATTATCGTGTTTTGGAAAATTGCCGAAAAATAAATTGATCCTAAGACTTATTGCACATTAATCCATGTGATTAAATCAAGTGCCTCTAAGATGAGACACTTGATAAGAAGTTCTAGAAAGATCCTACAAACTCAAAGAATAGAAAAAAATAATATAAAACAATATGCAAACGGGTTTTTACCCAACCGCTTTTCCAAAGAGCCCATGTGTGGTGTTATTCAGTTTAAGAAAAATACATTAACATGCATTTACAGTTATGTTTGTGGTGGTTTATGGTGATGCAGTACAAACCAATCGCAGTTTGTCATTTGTTTGTTTGTCATGATGCAAACTTAGACAAATTCATCATAGCATCCATACAGGAAATGCCTGTTTCTAACCTGTGTTGCTATGCATCTGACATAGGGATGGACATAATTACTCCTCGGCAGCTTGTCTCTTTAATTGATTTTGTTTGTGTAAGCCCATGTGTGATCTAAAGCATAGAGCTCACATCAGGTGGTGCCACCTCATAGCTTTCAAATTTGAACACTTAAACAATGAGCATACTTATGATATACAGTATTTTCCATCACGCATATATGGAATAATCTGTTACTACACATTTGTGTCATCCTTAATTTGCACTAAAAGAAAGAATAAAAAGATCTTCTGTTTTCATGATCTAGATTCTAAGTTTCATGCATGTAATACGTCGTAAGTTTTATGCGATATGCACAAAAGCTGTACTGAGCACTGAAGCTCTCTGTGGACACAGCTGTACTATTTGATACTTTATTACAGAGGTCACACATCAGGAGCTTCTCCTGACATTCAATGTCTTGCTTAGGGACACTTTTTCAGAATAAATCCTTGCTGAAACAGGGGCTTGAGTCTGCTCCAGCATACATTAAGAGGAAGTCATCCTAGAAACTCACATTTGTCCCCACAGTTTCCAATCAATCTGACTTTGAAATGTAGAAAGGAGTCCAGGGAGAGCAATCAAAATCCCCACAGAAAGCGCCACAAATGGGCCTGGCTCCTGGGAGGTGACAGCACTAACCACTGAGCCACCACCTGCTGTAAAAGAGTCAAATAACTTCTAAATCATTTTGGCTTCAACTCTAGAAGACTTCTACTATCCTTTTTATTTTTTACTGACACAGCAGATAGGCAATCAAACAGTCACCCAGCACATTGTGTTTTTGGAGGGGTCTCCCTGCTGTACAGAAAGCTCACTGCACATTTTAAAGCACTTTAAAGGATAGGTGCACCGCCCGACCTCCACCTCCACAATTAGTTTTGCCTGATGCAGCTCTCCCTTGTATTGATCTGGACTCTCCAGCGCAGGCGGAGAGGGAGTGGATGAATGGCTTCACCCTGCTTACTTGTACTGATCTCTGTAACCATGTTTGGCCCAGTAGCCCAGTGCTTTTCTCCAATTACATCTAGAATCTGTCAATATAAATAACTTATACAAATCTTTCTTTTCCCAGTTAAAACCGTGCATTTCACAAACCATACAGGCTACAACAAAGTGAGTGACCTTGGGCTACTTTATTGTCTCACCTTTTCCTACATTTTTCACACTATTCTGGCTCCAGCACTTCAAATCCTGCAAAGTACAAAAGACTTTAGCGTCCTCTCTCCCAGTTGTTTTTCCAGTCTTTTTAATTGCATATTTTATTCAGCGATTGTCTTCGTGCAAGCACAGCACATTATGTGTTGACTGGTGGATTTTTTTTTTCTTACTTCACCCTTCCATCTCAGCACCTATAAAGTACTAATGCTCTTGTTGTAATGTAGCCAAGCAAACAGTGCATTAAGTTGGAGTCATTTTGGTGGAATTTTCTTGGCTGCAACTGCTCAGAGATAAACAACAAAGTCCAGAGATACATTAAAGTAAAACTGCATACATTCAATTTGATATATACTGTGAGACCACTGTCACGCCAACATTTTACTGCCTCTGTGCTGGCATTAGCAATGGCCAGAGGCATTACGTTTTGGGTTATCTGTCTGTGCATCCATCCATCAGTCCCATTCTTGTGAGCATGATATCTCTAGAATAAATTAAGAGAATTTCTTCACAATGGCACAAATATTTACTTGGACTTTACGATAAACTGATTAGATTTTTTTGATCATAGGTCACTGTAACCTTGTCTCTGTCATTCTTGTGAAGATGATATTTTAAGAAGGCCCTGAGGGAATTTCTTCAAATTTGACATGAAAGTTCACTTGGGCGTGACAATAAAGCGATCAGATCGTAATGCTCAAGGGTCAAGGTCACTGTGATCTGGCATTCGTCTCAGAACTCATTTTATATCCAAAACGTTGAAGGTCAGCTTTACTGTGACATCATGATGTTCCGCATGTTCTTCTTGCCATTATTCATTGTCATATCATAGGGACAGAATGGCAGATGTGGATATAAACTGAAAATGCAACTCAACTGCTTCACTGAGGCATAAAATAGAAAGGCACTAATTCTTCTTTTGTTTGTGAGTCACAAAATTTGTAGCAGAAACCAAATTATGTGCATGCAATTATAAATAAGTGTTGCGTGAGTAGATTTTCTACTTTGAACTGCATACTTTCAAAATTACTGGTTGGATTGTTAGATGGTGCCATTCAATGGAAACGTTAAAAAAATAGTTATCATTTTGAATTTTGACTCCTTAGGGCACTTTAGACTCTTATCTTATTAGTAACAAGTGACAGAAAGTGATCACCCTATAATCAGAAACATTCCCTCCTCAATACTATATTTTGGAAAATGCGTGATTTAAAAAAGACACATGCTTTGAGGAGTTATGATTTGATACAGTCTTCTAATTTCTTTTACTGAAGCCTTGCATTAGTCTGCCCCAAGTCTGAGGTGGTGTCAGAATATTTTGGGCAAAGCAATGAGTCGTATTTTTCTAGCTTCAGTCTGACAACATTAAATGAGTTGCACTTGATACATTGATGCAACATCAGTAGTCATTTGATTGACTGATTTTCAGTATTTAGACTTGGGCCACTAATTAGGAAAGCACTGGGATGATGGTTGGTGCTGTAATCACCTATGATGAGAAGGCCTCTTCAGATGGCCTGAGAGGATTATGGCTTCTCTTTATGGACTCATTGAGAGCAAATGACAGTTGGAACATGAGGCAGTGATCAAGAGGGCACTTCAGATTAAGTGTGGATTTTCATTTGACGTATTCTGCCTGTAAATGTTGCTACACAAGATATGACCATGAACAGAAAATATTTAGCCATTTAGTCATTTAGCAGATAGTTTAGATGGTCTTTGCCCTTCACATTTTCTGCATCTAATTGACATTCTTAGCTTGAAGTCGTATTTATTTTTAAATGCTCTGTAATAGTCAGCTCAACAAGAGAATAGGGCCATAATCACAAAGTGTCTGATCTTACTGCTAAAAGTTCTCCTAAATGGCACTAAAGGTTCCAAGCTAAGACTTTTCTTTTAAGATCAATTAATGAAGCCGCTGTGAGCAACTTTATCCTAATGGAAGTTGTCGACAGCTCAGACAAAAGGGCAGGGTTGACTTTGCTGTTGCATGCTTCATGAACACACTCAACTGGTTGATAGATGGTGGTGTCTCAAAAATGAGACACACAATTTGTGAGATTATTTTGTAGTTGTCCTGATTTAATATTTTTATAGTTTATTGAACAGAGGGCCTGGTTACCCATAGCTTAAATTTGTATACCTGCATGTCTAAACCAAAGTATTTGCTGGGGAAATTTGAATAAATACAAATAAAAAATCTATCTTGGCTCTTTCTCCTGGCTTGTGAGACAAAGCTATAAAACAAATAAAAATTTAAGATATATTACAAACTTAATTATATGTTTTGCATCAGAGTATTTTAGGGTGGTATTCAGTAATTTTATGGAAAATTTAACTTATACAGTATATACATATTTAATCGTCAGAGTACAAAAGAAAATAGGACTCACATTCCATTTTTATGTTTTTTCTTGGGTTGTCTGTCTGTCCGTCCATCTGTCCCTCTGACCCATTCAGGTAAATGCAATATCTGCGACGTCTTGAGGGATTTCCTTTTTTTTTTCCTTTTTCAGATGTGGCACACATGTACACTTTGAGTTAAGGATTAACTGGTTAGACTTTGTTGGTCAAAGACACAATTGTCAAGGATAAAATAATAAAAGTGATACGATGTATGTACAGAAATATGTCCTAAAGAGCAAGGTTATGCAAAATCGGATGGTGCGACACAGCTAATATAGTAACTATATCCATTTTGGACTATCGCGAAATCGGATTTTGCATTTCTGAGGATAGCAAAGGCATCATCTGCCTTTCTCTCTCTCGATTAGGCAAACATTTTTTGATTTTGTTTGTTTGGTTGATCAGATATAGGCAAGAGGAGTTGGATTGGTTAGGGTCAGAATGTCAGAGTGGAGGCAAAGTAAGGCAGAGTAGGGCGGGCCATGCCTCTGCTATCCGAAAAAAAAATGTTTTTTGAAATCAGCATTTAAAAAGCAGCATTTTTATTGAAAGTTATTGAGCTTTGTCCAATTTTGACGCTCCTGCGACAAAATTGTTGCAAATGGGGATGTATGATGATATCGGCATGTCGTCGGCATCAGCGGATTTGACTTTAAATAAGATATTGGACATTGGACAATATTCTGATTTCTGAAGTATTTCTTGAAGCATTTTTCTTATTTTGCATAATGAATGATGGGTGGGCCATCATGATAAAAGTAAGCATAATATGATGTTAGTTTCACCACAGAAGAGACTTGATAACTTAGGTGGGGAAGAAAATGGATGTTCCAATATTGGTAATTGTTATTGGCCAAATTAGTTATATATTATATTTAGTTATATATTGGCACATCAGATATCAGAAAAAAAAAATCCAATAGCATGCATCCCCTGAATGCTGCATTTTCCATAGAGGAGGAGAAGATCTTTGTAGATGTCAATCAGCAAGCACTTATACAACTGTTTGCAATGCAGTCATAGTGGGTTCTTAAGACCACCTAAACTTTTCAGTGCTTAAGGAGGATTCTTAAAACCTGCAGGTCTGTTATGCCCAAAGGACAATGTTTAGGGACACAAAGGAAGCTGAATTAAATGTTAGTTTACATAATGTTTGTAAACTCAGGTTTTGTCCCTGCTGCAATTTAATGTTTTTAATGTACATGCTGACAGGCCCAAGCCACTGTAGAGAGATAAACACAATTGCTCAGCTAATTGAGTCTCCTCATCTTGGTTATAAAAATCAGCAAAATCCAGGAATTGCTGCTTTAGGTGCTAATTTCCTGATGGAGTGTTGATGGGTAGGGAAGAAATGTTTTCAGGTAGTTATTATTGCACATCATAACCTGTGGCATCAAGTTAAAAGTCTGTTAAGTCAAGTGGCAACAATCTGAAGTCTGAAGTCAATCTGAGTGTTCTGCAGTTGAAGTGGAGGTTAATAACTGCAGTTGCCAGAACTCAAGAAACACCTTTGCAGGGAGTCTTTGCAAGTCAAGAGGAAAAGCTTGTTGTGCGTTTCTCTGATTGATCTCCTTTATTTAAAACATGCAAATTACAGCTTAATGTGTCCCAATTCTGCTGTTGAATCTTGTCTTTGTAGTTATTTGAGAATGAAATTCATATTTGTCATTATTGGTACGATAGCAAAGAAAACTTGGATTATATGCATGAGACAGTTGTCACATTTTGGTGCTTCTTCCTGTGTTGCCACCATTAGCAAGTAGCAGAAACAGACAACAATGGAAATAAAAAGCTAAACAGCAGACTTGATTGGCATTCAGGGGGATTCCTCAATTTAGTCATGACAAGTGTGTTGCAAACAAGTGGGAGAAGTGCAGCCACTAAAATGGATGTGACATCTTTTTTTCTTTTTTTTTGTTATTGTTACTGTGTGCACACATGCGTCTTTTTAGCTTGGCTGTCAGCTTGTGTTGGTGTCAGGTACGGGTGACATCCTAAAACAAATACAAACAGTCAACCAGACAATGAGATGTATTTGGAGCCGAGCCTCTGGTGTGAACACAGCATATGTGATGCTTTCTTCATAGCAGTATTTATTTGCATGCGGTGTAATTTGGCCAGCATAATACTGAGAAGCCTAATGGCACCTGCTGCTCTGTAATCAGTGCTCACTGGACAAGATTAAGACTAATTTAATGGGTGTGCAGTTTATTTACTGGCAGGGATGGTTTCTGATTACAAATATTGTGTCTGTTCAGTGAAAAACAGTCCCATTTCAAAAACTTAATTATCATGTCTGCATGACACCAAAGTAGCAGCTTCAATTGCTGACTTTGGTGGAAGAGTGGCAATCATGGTTTTCTAACCTGTTATCATTGATCATTTTATTATCCCACTGCATCAGCGATGTTTTCAGTCCATCCATACATCTGCCCATCCCATCCTTGTGAATGTAATATGTCAAGACCGCCTTAAGGGAATTTCTTCAAGTTTTTTGGTGACACTCAAACTAAAACTGTGCTGATTGTATAGATCTCCTGTGCTGCCGGGGGAAGATGAATGTAAAGCATCTACATTTAAACTGCAACCTCACTGGTTTGTACAGGCATGAAACTGTGAGACGCTAATTCTACTTCTGAGAGATTACAGCCTTTTTTTGTTGATTATATAATTGTGACCTTTTGAATTCTCTAAGGGAAAGTTGCATATTTGTTTTTTACCCTTTACCCAAAGGCCACATTGATTTTATATTGGGTCTGTCTGTATTGGTGGTTGATACATCATAGGACTGAGTGTGCTGCGTTTGAAAGCTCCAGGCTACTTTGGCAATTCTGGGGTAAAGCCAAGGTCCCCCTGCTGTGTCGGGACCTCAGCTAAGTGCAACTCAGCGAGGGTGAGAGAGGACAGTGAGGGAGTAAGGAAATCAGAGGTGAAGTGTAAAATCTCTATAATTATGCTTTGATAATAAATTACCATGTATAATTGAAATAAAGTTAGCACCACAGTCTAATCCATTATTAGCAGCCCAGTTGTTACATAACTTGCTAGTTATTGCCTGCCCTGTATGAAATTAGAAGTTATGTTGCCATTACGAAACCCATCTACTCATAACTTTCTCTATAGGATCCATACTTCACCATGCCTTTCTTTACAGCCTAATCCTTAATTCTTCCTCTGTGCACACGTATGTGTAGCAAATAATTTAGTTAGCACAGGATGTAGCATACATTGATGTGCGGTAGAAAATGACTGACTTTATTAACTGTAACTGACACAAAAGTTGTATAAAAAAAGTGGAGAGGGGTAAACTAGCTAATTAGGTTGCAGGTCCCTAAGTACTATCAGGATGTAATAATATTTCAAATTTTGTGATAGTACGAACTATAGACTTCAAAGAAAACTACCACGATATTGTATGTTTATTTCAACTAAGACCCAACAAGGAAATTGTGTAAATACCCATTGGAGTATATTATTTTAATCTGATATTTTTTTCATCTTTTATACTGTTGTGTGAAACTTCATATAGAGCACTGTTGTACATTATACTGTCATTGTAACCACCCAGTGATAAGCTAACGCATATCACCACACTCAACTGAAACTCCATTTACGGAAGTTGCCTAAAAGAAAAAATACTGTAGGGTCTTTAGGGTCACAAATAGAGAAGATTCAGTCAGTTTCACAAAATTCTGTAATTAAAGTTGGCTAACATTAGCCACCATAAGCTGCTGGACATGTCAGAATAACTGCAGCAGTGAAACCTCCATGTGTATTGAATTAAGCACGTGTGTGTTTAATTTAGTAGGATTTTCTATAATGACGAATTAAATCTTATTTCTTCCTTAAAAAGTTACAGTCGCACTGACCATGTCTTTTTATATCGTACTTCCATTTGTGCTATGCTTCAAATGCGCATATTGTACTTTTAACTCTACTGTTTGCATTTGATTGATTTTCTATAATTTTTCTATCTGCAATACAACTTATTTGTAGATTAAAAGTTTAAATAATAAACACATGGTATGCTTTTTAAAACAAGTAATTATTATGGGCAGGGGTATAAAATGCAGTGTCAGTTAGCTCGACCTCAGCAAGAAACACATTTTAAACAATGACTATAAACTACAGCACTGTGACAGGCTTATTCCGTATAGTAACTTATATAATAACTTCTGTACATTATTATATTTTGCTTAAAATACTTTCATACTCTTTAGTTAATCTTGGTATGCAGGTATTTTACTTGCAACAGTATTTTTTCACTGCTGTATTTCTACTATACTTATAAATTGATTTCAATACATGTTCCACCACTGGTTATGAAAATCAGAAATGGTTAAAATGGTTATCATTTAAACAATTGCGTCCATCAAACCCTATTAAACTTTCCGATTAATGTTTATGTATTTCATGCCAAAACCTAAAGTATGGCCAGATAACAGACTGGCATGCATTTTGGATTGCATATGTTTTGTTGTAATGCATTTATTGAAATTACAGTTGCAGCTATGGGGGAAAAGTAAAATGCTTGCATTATCAAGCTGAGCACAACTCTTTAAGAATCTAGGTGGATATAGCCTGAATTTATGTCGCCAGATAGTGGCTTTAAATTAGAAGCAATCTGGAGGGAATAATTTCACACAAAAAGGAAAATGCTTGCACGCTGTAAAAATTGTGCCGATGGCCATAAAGCACAGCACAGTGTCTGTAATGCACAGTGTGCAGCTGGTCAGGCAGCTTCTATAACTGACTCGTACACTCTGTACAACTGCAGTACAGTACAGTGTGTGTATGTTATCATTTACATTACAAGTGTGTCTATAACTGTTTATGGATGTGTGATTTATAAGAAAATGCTAAGACGTAATCAAAGAGAAGTTGTGTTGTATGTCGTATTGCCAAAACTACTGCACTCAGCAAACGTTTAGAGTAATTCATCCTGAAGGCTGGCACCCACACCCTGCAAAAGATGTAAAAAATCAGTCAGAATTAGTAACTTTATCCCAGCTGTGGACAACCTGCTGTCCTCAGATGTTAACTTTAACAGGGATGTTGGTTAACCACGTTTGCCAGCAGTGAATTGAACATAAAAATTTCATTGCACCAATTACCACACAGGCTGCTGGATTTTTTATTTTTTTTTTTTTTTAAATCATATGCATTTTTTAACCAGCCCTGAGCCAAAAGAATACTTAACAAATTACAGGGCCAATTTTTGCTGATGCCACAAATTTTTGAGTTAATACATGAGTTTGAAAAACATATTAAACATCTGAAATATGTGCATTTTTAACAGTATATATTACTGGTAATAATATATTACCAGAGATATGTTTCTCTAAATAGTAATAGTCTCAAGTGTCATAGTGTGTGGTGGATTAGCTTTTAATTCATTGTGAGGCTTCATATCGTATTAAGGCTAATCAATGTGACTGGAATACGAGCAGATCAGTGATTTATTTATTAGAACAGACATGGAAAGCTTTAAGTGCACAAAGTGATACAGATGCAGTTTATGAGTGTATCAGTGCTTGTGAATGCTCTGTACAGTGGACATGCTGGATGAACCATGATCAACATAAGCTCAATATCTAGGTTACCATGAGTGACATGTGGGCTGATTGTTGGAGACGTGCATACGTGTTCATGCATCAGTTGGCAGACTTGTTTTGTTCTTAAAATACCCCCTGTTGTGACAGAAAATCCTTTACGGTGAATGAGTTCACATGTAGCTGGTTAAACTATTAGTCAATTGTGTTTAATGTCAGCAAGAGCTGTGAACATTTTATATGAGTTTGAGCTTTTTTTTCTTCTCCAGGTTAAAACTACCCTTTGAGACTTAGGTATTGATGAATTGGCCATCTTCAGACCAATATTAAAGCTGTGTGAAAAAATGAAAATGCAGGATGAAATGCTGCTGTTGCCATAGTTATAATATCCTACTGTATAGTACTGTAAATCACTGAAAGTGTTTTGGAAGTTGATAAGTGTCATTTATCTGCTATACAAAATGGACTTCCCAGGTCTTTTTAAATCTTTATACTGGTACCTCCAGCCACAAACCCACACCAACACAGACCCTTGGCCAGAATGCTTTAATAAAGGAAAAGCTTGACATTTTTTACCATACACCTGCAAGCTTTTTTTGACCAATATGAGACAAAATTATTTCATTCATGATTATATATTAAATTTGAATCTAAGGCCATCAGTCTGATAATTTATCTCAGTTTAAAGACTAAAAATGGGGAAACTGCTTGCCTAACTCTGTCCAAAGTGGGGTTGGCCAGATAACAATTCTGATTTATAAAGATAAACTGTGGGAGGCCAGATGGAAAAAATGTACCCTTGTTGCAACCAAGTTTGTCACTGCCATTGTAAATATTTGCCATCGTCACTGATACCTGCCCACCACTGGACTGACTGCTGTGTCTTTCTCCGTCTCTTTCTTAAATACACACACATTGGGGACCACCGTGGTGCTCAGTGCTCAGTAGACTCTGTCCATGTATCAGTCCTCAGTACTGACAATTGTGCTGCTGCAGTGTATATATTGGGGAGTTTTGTTGATTAAGGCATATTTTTGCATTGTTTCTCACTCCGCTTCCTGATCTGATAACCCCAAAACCCAAAACAACATCAACTTCAATTCAACCAACCCCTTCAGAGCTCATTTATTAAAACCTGTTTTTCCCTTCATTTGTCTTATGTGTACAAAAAAATTCCGTGTAACAATGTTAATTTGACATTTTACTGCGCAGCATGGGTTGCAATTGTGTTATCAGTGGTAACTGCCATATAAGCGCAGGGCAGTGCTGATTACCGAGCCAGTGGGATACATACACGGGGACTCACATACATAAACAGGCACATGTGACAAGATAAGCTAGCAAAAGAAAAAACAGAGACGCTGGAATTAAGAACACGTAGAGGGAGTATGGCATCCTCTGCTCAGGAGGCAAAGTTGCATTCCCTTGGATAATGACAGCATGGCCTGCCCTGCTGTCTGTCTGATTGGCTGCCTTTGGTGGTTTGGTTGGATTAGGCAAGGAGAGTGGGATTGGTAAGGGTAAGCCAGTCAGAAGCAGAATAAGGCGATATGATGGCTTTGCTATCTGTGTAAGCGCAAATTCACGGTCAAGATGCCATTATTCCATAATATCTTTCCATTGCATGTTGCTGTTTGCTGATGTGTTAGTACTCAGCACGTAGCATATGGCTCCTTTAAATTTTCATTTGCAAGAGGAAGAGAGTGTATTTCTTAAACTAAAAATAAGTGTCAACATGAACTAAATATAACAATGCTCTGTACCAAATATTTGAATCTATCATCTACCATAACTGGCCTTGGTTCAGGCTTTTTTTGTCCACTCAGGCAGTGACACACTTTGACCCCAGACACTGAAAATAATAACTGTTTACATGATCATGTTGAACTGATTGCTCTTGGCAAGTATAAATAACAAAATAAAATCAATATTTGCCACGCTATAGATTGCATACATTTATAATCTCTTTTTTTTTTTCTAACCTTCCCACCAGAGGGAAAACAACTTCAATCATGCTCTGCCTCTGTTGACTGACAGATTGACAAGCTACGGTGTCAATCATGCCTGCAGGTGACGCTGTACACAGGAACAAAAAAAAAAAAAAAAAGAAACATAACAAATTAGCATTTGTCAGAGGTTGTCAGAGAGAGTGTCACAACACTGGGTCAACAGCTGCCGGGGATTTGATTAAAGTAGCTGCCAAGTTAACGCAAAAGCCTCAGAAAAAAGACCGACTTAATTAGAAATGCATTACCAGCAGATCACTTCTATCCTGGATGGTGACAAATCTATTTGTAGACCACTGACAGAATTATTCTCTATTCTCTATTCTGTTAGAGCTACAGTATTTATTACAGTTGCTTCAAATCTGAATAACAAAAGCAGTGCTCTTCTGGCTTTGAATGCAAACATAATCACCAGTTTTACTTCAGAAATGTGACTTTTGGAAACATTCTTTTGTTGATTTGGGAAGTTGGTTGACTGGCAATATGAAGCTCATTTTTAGAGGTTGTTCAGGCAACAGAGACCATGTTTTATAGGCTGATATGATCCTCTTAGTGCTGCGTAGAAGTGACTGACAGACAGAAAAGGTACCCGCCTTAATATACCTCCTTGTCACCAACCCTAAATCCATACATACCCATTCAGATGGAGAGAACACACCGTGACTTATCAGTGTCCCTGCTGAAGGCGATGCTTATGGTGACTGATGTTAGAGGCCCACGCCTGGCTGGTCACTCTGAGAGCCTTCTGTCTCCCCGTCACTGTGTATCCATTCACCCATTCTCTCAGTTTTTGAGATCTGAGGTCATCACTGGAGCTGTCAGCATGCAATTTCATACAGAAAAATTGCCATCTGTGACTGTACGCAGACAAGTAAATGGAGTGTCCTGCCACTAAGTCTCGCAGTCAGTGAGACACTTTATACATGTCCTGATTTTCTTGCATCAGTTAAGTATTAAATGTTATGTGCCAGGAAAAATCAGAGCTTTTTCATGCCTGAAATGAAGTTTCTAGCCCTAACAAATGTGTGATCGATAACATGGTGGGCTGCATTTTAAGATTCCGTGTTTTGAGATATGTAACTATTGATTGTTTATGGTTTAGACAAATTGAGCTACTTGTCTGGTTCTTAGAGTGGTCCTCCATGGTCAAATGTTATTTTCTCTGCAGATTGACTGCTTGGTAATATCGAGTGACAGCTTAGAAATCGAGTTCTCTGCTGCCTCCCACCACAGTGAGGTCAAAAGGTCATTGGTCAGCTACAGGGCAGCCACCCTTGAGCTGTTGGGAAGTCGATTTAGTTTCTTGCTCAATTTCAATCTATTTTCTTTCTTGTTTTTAAATACTTAAAGCTGTTAGGCAGAAATCTGGGAAAGGACCAAAAAACAGCAAAATTTGAAAATCAGATGACCACAGGCTAATGCATGCGCTTCATACAGTAACCCAGTGTTTCCCGTACATTCATTTATTTGATCTTATTTTATTGTAGAGTTTTGCACAGGTCAGTTGCTCATCCCCTCCTTGCCACTTTCTATCAGAACACAAGTGAGATAAGAAATAACTAGCTGGCCATCCCACAGTCTCTCTGCCTCACTCCCTGCTGCTGTGGGCTGCTTTTTCAGGGGAGAGCAGGCAGCAGCTCTAAGACAGACCTTTGGTCAGAAATTCAGCCAGCACAAACCCCCCAGCTCTGGGTGTCACAGTGGGCTGGTCTAACCTGTGTAACGGCAGCAACAACATTTTTGCAAATGCGGCAGGGAGTCTGAGCTATCCGATCCGCTGGAGCTGGGTTTATGCTGGCTGAGGGTCCATGTCTGAAGCCTTTGAGTGCCGTCCTCTTGGCGAATGGCTAAACTAGCTGCCAAAATTTGCAACAATTTCTCGTCATCACTTGGCTGATATTGACATGTTTTTTTACATTTGTTGTTAGACAATGTTTTTGATAATTCTGTTTGTTTTTTTATTTGCTTTGCAGCGTTATTGTTGCCAATGCTGCAGGATTCTCTACCACTGAATCAGGACTTCACTGAAGGTAAGTGCACGTCCATTCATAGAACAGTCACTAAAATGAACTCTCTCTGAAACAGTCTGTGATTGGCCAAAGTCTCCACACATGGTTAAGATTTTCTAAGTCTGAAAACAGCCAAGAGGAGTCTTGGATTGCTCAAAGTTCAAAATCGTTTACCCCAGCTTTAATAGATCAATTTTCCCAATTTAACATGAGTATTAACAGTACAAATAATACCAAAGAAAAGACTTATACATTACAGTTACACATCTGCAGGCTTCAGATGTGCAGTATGTTAATTTGTCAAGCTAACACTCAAACAAGAACCATAGAATCTGACTGGTGTGAAGTTATGCCATGCTTTGTTGAAGTCAAAAATGACCAAATCATGTCAGAAATAGAAATTGATGTGTTGTTTTGTCACAGATATATGAGAACATTTCAAATATTGTGGTCCAAAAATTGTTCAATGAGATGCATTCCCATAACATATGGCGCATTGTTGCTGCTGACATCTAGGGAAGCTGGCATCGGAACTGGAATAAGTTTCAGCCAATTTTTCTCTGGTTAAAAAGAGATGATGAGCCACTTGCCAATGCTCTATTCTCCTGTCTCAGTCACGCAGGCCCGCTCTGTCTGCAACTTGTGCAAAGCACTGCAGCCAGACTGTTAACTAAATCCAAATGTGGATCCCACATCACACCAGTCCTCACCCTTCAATGGCTCCCTGTAAAGCACTTACAGACACTTTTTATCACATACAAGGCCCAGTGTGGTCTTTCAGAACTCCTACATCCCTATACCACCTCTAAGCCACTCAGATCATCCAACCACAGTCTGTTTTTCATACCTTGCTCACTCAGCAAATCTTAAGGTGGCTGCGCCTTTGCTGTTAGGGCCTCGTCCCTCTTGAACTGTCTTCCCATCTCTGTTAGATTAGCTGAGTAAGTCAAAAAAAACTTTTACAAACCCATCTCTACCAACTTGCCTTCCCTGTATAGGGACTTTAATTTATTTATTTATTCAATGATTTAATTTATTTTTTGTGAAGCACTTTTTAAAATTTGGTTAAAAGATGCTATATGAATAAAATCTTACTTACTTACTTTAAACTGTAATTAACTGAAGCAGTCACAAATGCATTTGCATATTTTTTCTGGTTTATGTGCATTTGTGTCCTAGTTTATTTAGAATGTGTTGTTGCATTTGTTTTCTAGTTTGTGAAGAACTTGTTGGTGCAATTCTTTCTAGTTTGTTTGCATTTGTGTTCTTGTTTATTTGGAATGTGTTGGCGCATTTGTTTTCTAGATTGAGTGCTTTGTTTACTAGATTGGGAGGAATTTGTAGATTTGTAAATTTGTAAATTTTTTCTAGTTAGTGTGCATTTGCTTTTTATTTTGTGTAGAATGTGTTGGTGCATTTGTTTTCTAGTTTGGGTGCATTTGTCTTGTAGTTTGTGTAGAATTTGTGGGTGCATTAGTCAGGGATAGTCACATCAAGAACTTGTTTCCAGACATCTTTGATTTGGTTGGCACCTGAGGATTGCTGTGCTGAATAGTAGCATAAAACACTGACTTTTGAACTTTAATGTTTTGTACAGCACTTTTTTTTTTTAAACTTTAGTGGTTGTTTATAGTAAAAAAAAATGTGCATGAATTGAAAACAGAATCTGCCAGTATTTTCAACCATGGGATTTAATAGGTGAATTTTTAATTTAAAGGACACGAGTGGGCAAGTAGAGGAAGCAGGTTTAAGTACATGGTTTCCCACACGTTAATTTCTCAACATCTGCCACCACGTATTGATGTTAAGTTTTTGGAGCTAGACTTGTCATTATGCACACTGTTGGAATATAAATATACCGTTTGGTTATTGACAGAATTACACACACCAGGGGGGAGTTTGGTCCTGCTCTCCAAAACAAGCTGTCCCCAGTCATTAAAACCAGTAAAAACACTGAATAAAGCAGTTCATAGAACAGTCAATAAAAATAACAGCCGTTTAGAAATCTGTGTTTTCGACACTAATGAAGAGGAACTGCTAACTACATTGTTCGCTCTGAAAACTCCAAATGGGGTGTTTGGTTTTGTCCATTCGAGGCTACTTTAAAACATGGCATTGCAACATGGCGATGTCTGTAGAAGAGGACCCACTCTCTATGTAGATATAAACAGCCCATTCAGAGATAATGACAGAATATCACGTTTAATTCCATTTCTGCAGCTATACGTATATGCTGATATACCGATATAAATCCTACACAGGGCCTTAAAGCTAAACATTATCCCAAATTTTAACCTTAAAGGTACATTTTGTTATTTTGTGCATCCATTTTAATTTCAGGGACAGATTAGTTCTGGGTAATCGTGAAGTTGGGAAATTTGCAACTTGGGCTATACAGTATATACCGTTATGTTAATGTCATGATGGTAAAAAAATACACTTCAGTTTGAATATCACATTTAATATTGGGTGAAAAGTTATGCCTGTGGAGTCTTTGAGCTTACTTTACTGCAGTTTGTATGATGCTCTCTACAAACTTATTTTAAAGATAAAAAATGAGGACAAATGGAGGAAAGTAGCCAGACAGATTGGTTAAGATAAATGGAATCAGATTTTCAGATGATATATCAGAGTCACTAAAACCATAACACAATTTTGGACAAGGCAAAGCTCCTGTTGGAGGTAGACAAACAATAAATAAAGACATTACTTACTCTGCTGTCGCCCCCTCCACCTTCGCTTTTGGTTCCATCACACAAATTTATTTATGGGAAAATATGCATACAGTGAGCTAGGAATATATGCATTGCTCTGCAGTGATTCATAGCAGTGGAGAGTTTTTAATCCTTTGTGGTGAATTAACAAAAAAAAGTGCATTAGCAGGCATTCATTATTCAAGGCAATGACTCAGAAGTAATGTGCAAAATTACCAGGACTTTGCAATCTATTATTGTGACTGATTTTCACACTGGGTGAATAGAAAAGAGTAGTTTGGTATAAGACAGGCTGTGTTCAGCAGCAGTGTGGAAAGACACACACACACACACACACACACACACACACACACACACACACACACACACAGCTTCCAGTTGTCTTTCTATGGATGTCTTTTTAAGAGGAACATGTCAGAGTATGTCACTATTCTGCAGAAGCAGTGCTTCCATGTTGTGTGATATAGTGTGTGTGTGTGTGTGTGTGTGTGTGTGTGTGTGTGTGTGTGTGTGTGTGTGTGTGTGTGTGTGTGTGTGTGTGTGCGCATGCACCCACTGTAGGTGAGTTTGTATGTGTGTGCAATAGATTCAGCGTTCACATTTGTTCGCTGTCATTTATTAGCAGAACCAGACTGCAGCCTCAACCTGCTGGAGGCAACATGAGCTATTTAAAGAAATCAGAGCCACACCAAGTCTCTAAATGAAGAAGAGGGCGAATGAGGGCAAGGCAGGGAAGGAAGGGGGGAGGGGGGGACACGGGGAACAGAAACAGAGGCGTAGAGGGAACGAAAATGACAAGGCGGGCAAGGAAAAAGAAAGGGGAGGAAATAACGGAAGTAAGGAGAGAGATGCTGAGAGGAGATGGGAGGGGAGGACTGTGTGAGCTGCAGAGTAAGACAAGAAAGGTGTGTGGTGGTCATAGAGGGGGAACGATGGTAATTTGGAAAGATGGGAGGCAAGGCAAACTAGCAGAGTGAGCAGGCATGATTTGAAGGGAAGGAGGAAGTAAACAAGCCTTACTTTGAACTGAAGAGAAGGGAGATGCAAGGGAGAAATGGATAGAGATGGAAGGAAATGAAATGCAGAGAAAAAGATGGAGGAAGGAAGGAGCTGCTTGAGGGATATTAATGTCAAGAAATATGTTCAATTCAGGCCTGACACCCACAAACTATAAAAAATGAAGGATTGTTTGCTGGTCATTTTAAAATAAAAGGTCACTCTATCTTTATGTAGCAAAGACAGTATGCACTAAAATGACACTAAAGCTAAATTTAGTAGATCCATGCAGAATTTGAATTTGTCATGTCAGCTTTGGTATTAGCTATTTTTTTCATGACATTTAAGCAGGTTATACATCATATGACAGTGTGTGTAAAAAACATACATGTGAACTCATAAAAACAAAAAAGTAAAAAATAAAATAGTAGGAGCTGAGCTGCTGTTGAAAAAAGTCATTGTAGAATGCATTTAGAAATTAGGAATTTCACATGTTGAATTTCAATTCATGCTGCCCCAATTTTGTCACAACCTTCCTCTGGGATTTTCCTTGAAGATTTCAAGTATTGATTCAAAGCCACTCCTACATAGCTTTAACTTAACATGAGATTTCTAGCTCATGTTTGCCAACCCACACAGCTAATATAAAGAAAGACACATTCACAGACTGTTGTTTGTGGATTTTGTAGGTAAGGTTAAAGTTGAGTTTTTTTGGTCATGTCACTGTTCTTTGAGTTGCAGACATTGCATGCCACCATTCTCTTCTTGCTATCGTCATGAACAACATTAGCCTTGAATCCAAATTTTACTTAAATTTTTGGAAGAGCCGCCTCTGCTGGTCTGCCACATTCTAGTAAGTTGCCATGTTTGTGTGCATTGTTCAAGAAACAACCCAATCATGTTTCAATAACAAAATGCAACTTCAAAATTGATAAAAATGCAGATATTAAATTAGAAAATTCAATTCCTTTTGAGTCATCGGTCTCAAGTTTTAAGTCATGAACACAAAGTCAAAGTCAAGTTGAATCTCTTATCAGTTAATTAAGCAAGTCTCAAGATGTCAAATTTGCAAAGTTAGTCTGGCTTGAGCCATGTCATGTGACTTGAGTCCCCGAATCTCTGCCCATAGGCTTTTAGCAAAACTAGGTGTCGCACAGTGGTGGGGAATACACCAATTCGATTGCTTGCTCACCACATCCACCACCATTTTATGTTTTTTTAATATAAATAACCCATTATATAGTCAGTTATATAGTTCCTTCTTCGCATATCATTGCCCACCTTCAGCAAATAAACTCTTATGTGTAAAATTCTCAGCCTGTTGTCAATACTTAGTTGGATAATGGACACACAATTATAAACTGTAGATATCCTCAAATGTCTATTTGTAAATCCCAGTCAACATTAGCATGTTACAAATATTGGATGATGAAAACTTTGACTTGACGATGGGACTAGAGGAAAATTCAGGGGATCATCAAAGTCATTTATCCTCTGAGGACTATGAGAATCTGTACACAGTTCCATTGTAATCCATTTAATAGTTGTCAAGATATTTCAGTCTGGACCAAAGTGGTGAACCGACTGACAGGCCGACATTTCCATCCTCTGCAAAAAGGCTTTCACCATTTTTAGGCATTTAGTAAAAAGCTCACCTCAGAGTGGTTCAAAGCATTCAAGCTTGCTGCAGATAGTACTTTTGAAACATCACCCAAAGCATAATATGAAATGCAGTGAATTTGGCTTATTTTGCTCCACAGCAACACTTTTCTGTTTGTTTGCTATTGTCAAAATGCTGCTTCAAAACTAATGCAGCCTTTGTCAGCAACAAACGAGACCCCGAGCCAGAGAAGAAATGGTGTCTTTTTTTTTTTCCGTCTGAACTAAAGCTGCAATTAAGCCACGTCTGCTTGTTTTTAAAGGGGATTCAAATGATGGTGTGCCTCACTGCCCCCAGATATAATGCGATTTAACTGGCTTCATTTTACCAGCATGATGAGAAATTGCCCCCAGTAGCAGCGATCCACTGAAAGTTGGAAGAAAGTATAGAGTTCTGTGAATTATCATAGGAGGAGGAATAAAATTGGAGACATTGATAGGCTTTTTTAAAAATGTCTTATATGCACAGGCATATTATTAATTATGCAAAGTTTCTGCACCCAATTCAATCTAATTCCCAATTTTTTTTTTTTTTTAAGAAAATTGATGATAAAATTTGAAAATGTCTCACAGAGCACAGCAAAAAGACAAAGTACCTGTAAATACTTGTATCAGTGATCTGATGCCTACACACTATACTGTTCTTTCGTGACAGCTTTAAATGTATTGTTGATGTATTTTTAAACTCTGCCTTTGTCTATAGTAGCGCTGTTAGGACAATCTACAACTACAGCACCTAATAATTAACTAATTAAGCAGTCATTAAGATAACAACTCAATACTGTGTGATTACACTGTGTGACTCATCCATCAGCTCCAAAGATGTAGCAGGATCAAGGACAAATGTAATTTTTGTTTTTTTTCAGCACAGCAATCCTCAGGTGCCAACCTTTTTAAAAAGATGACTTATAAATCTATCTTCTACCTTCCCTGTACCTTTTTAATAAGAAAAGTGTTGAAACACTGTGCTGCTGAGTGGCTCAAAGACAACTTAGAGAATAACGCACTAAAATATAAAGCCACATTTAGATATATTTGAAATTATTTTATGACCTTAATAGTAAAGAAAGAAAGAAAAGCTTACTATTTTTTGAAGTTTTAAGTTGTCTATTTGTTTTAGGCACTGACATTCATGGCACTCTGAAGAAAACCTCCATCCACAAAACAAAGCAGCAATGCGCATACAAACCAGCAAGGCTCACAGACAACAAGAGGACTTAATGTAACATAAATATTTTACAAAAAGCAAGAAAAAAACAGTAAACTATTACTACTGTTATTTATTTACTGTGGGGCACTGAGTCTAAAACCTTAACCAAACCTAAACGCTTTTAAGCAATAAAACTTTAATTGAGATGAGCAAACCCTAACTGAAACTACACTAAATTTAATAAACTAAAAAAAATGTAATAAAGATAAATGCTATTGAAAAATATGAAACTCTAAAAACTCTGCTCCTAATTTTGAAGATAAATCACAGATAGCCGCTATGGATCCATCCAGAGGATCAGTTTTGAAGTCAATCATGCTGTGAACTGAACCTCAAGACTTTGCCTGTTGTTGTGCAGACATTTCAGCCAAAACCTTAAACAAAGAAAATAAGTTAATCCACTGGGTCTTCACATCCTTTTGCTTCTCCCCTGTGGCCAGATCTGCACCAGTCAAGAAATCAAGATAGCGAACATTGAGTTAGATTTTGTTTAGAGGTGCTTTGTGGACTGGGACGGTCATCTATAGCTGAGGAGGGTGGAATTGGTTTTATACCAGTCATATTTTGATGCCAGTCAAATTGGACTGCATGATAGTGGCAAAAGTGATCAGGATTATTTTAATCAGTACTAAAATTTTAATATTTATAATAATTATTAACTGATTTTAGAGACAAAAGATTACATTACTTCTAGTGTACAAATATTAGCATAAATATAAGCCTGGTCTTTATTCAAAGTGCAACTCCCGGCAGCAATAAGTGTTTACTGGGCTCACATCTTTGGCAAACTGTAATGTGATTGCAGTGGTTATTTCAGTCTGTCCACAGGCGCTTGATTAATTGTGCTCCCTACAGCCTGAGTTTGACGTCATATCCACTATTGAATCTAAACTGCTTGTTTTGCCATGTTTTCTGATAGAAAGAGTAGGAGGAGGAGAAAGAGGATGTTCTGTTGTCACACTTTAGGGGACTGTAGAGACACCAGGGACACATTTATGTTCAAAAGCCATGAAAAAGTACATTTTGTCTAACATGCCACGTCAGTATAAGCCACGAGATGAATTCTAACCAGCTCTTTATCTATGATGTTTATTATACCAGTGGTAGTTATTGCAGTCTGTTTCATATTATAAAAGATGCAGTGATAATGAACAGTAATTAACTTTACGTGCTCTATTAGATTACACACAATACAATTATCTCACATACAGTAGTAGTCCAGGGGAAGATAGGGGAAGCAGGAAAAAAGAGACAGTGTGCCTATAGACGATGAAAAAGTACAAATAAACAGAGGCAGGGAGAGTATCCCGGTTAAGACTCAGAGCCAGGGAAAATCAATATTCTGGAGGAGGGTCAAGGGATTAGTAAAGGGCCACTGACACAGTCCTGGGAGGAAACCTTTAAATGATTAAGAAAATGAGAGCCAAGCTTAAAAAAAATGTGGACAAACGGAGGCCTTGCCAAGCTGGGGCTTCCCTGACAAAGGAGGGCATGCAGAGGGTGGCGATCCAGGATATCCTGCTGGATTCTCATAATTGTGTCCTACTTTATTGTAAGTGCTTTAGGACTGCAAGGGACAAGTGCAAAATGTGTAACATATTGGGTTGTGTCTTGAGCAGATAAAGCATCAACATATATATATTTCAATATGAATTGACCTCATGTGGCTCCCAGTGTGCAGCAGTGTTGTGACATTGATTTCTCTGCTGCTAATTGAAAGGCTCAAATGTTATTGTTAGTCATTTCACTGCACTTGAAGGCACACAAACCCTTGTTATGACATAATTAATACACGTTGGAGGCATCATTAAGGGTCTAATTTAATCCATCTGTCTGCTGGTGATTGCATGGAGCGGCTTTGGAATAATGAACTTTTTCTGCGATACAGATATGTAATACTTTGATAATATTGTCTCCCCCATATTCAGATATTAGCATATCTTAAGTCCCTGTTAAACCCATTTTAAGATAGAGCTGAAGTGAAGTTTTTTGAGTTCTCTTCAAATTGATGTAAAGCACTTCAGGGTTGGACACAAAGGACACAAAACAAACTTCAGCAAACCAACAATCCCCTCAAACAAGCTGCAGTAATAGGACAGGATATGAGGATTAGAGGGTGAATCTTGAAAGGGTTTTTTAAATGGTACTCATGGGGCCAGCCAGCTGAGAGTTAGGAAGGGATTATGGGAGTCAACTGGATTTGTCCAAAATGGATGACTTACATAAAGGGTTACAGTGACGCTGTTAACTAGAGCTTGTGGTTTCTTATTTTTTCTTTCCAATATTTCTAAATCTAAATGTGTGTTTTTGTAGATGCCATTTAATTATCTGCTGCAAGTCCAGGTCAGTACCAGCTAGAATTACCACCTTGCAGTTGTACACCTCCGTGAATGTTGTGTTATTATTTTAATAATGTTAAGTTATAGTCAGAAAAGTGTTTTTGCAGAACATTATGATGTTGCAGTGAGGCTGACCTTCGACCCTTTGGATATAAAATGTCATCACTTCATTTTATTCTATTAGTGTGCAGTTTTGTCATAAGTGGCATTCATTGCATAAATGAGTTCTTGAGTTCGCTTGTGAGGTCACAGTGACCTTGACGTTTGACCTCTAGAGTTTATCAATTCATTCTTCAAGTAGACGAATGTGCTGAATTTGAGGAAACTCCCTCTGGAAAGTGCATTCACAAGAATGAGTCAATGCAGTGTCACAGTGACCTTTGACCACCATATTCTAATTATTTCATCTTTCACTCAAAGTGGACATTTGTGCCAAATTTTAAGAAAGTCTCTCAAGGTTGATATCTCATGATGAGATGATTGAGACCTTAACCTTTCACCTATGAGTAGGAGTGTGACAAAAGTATTGATATATAGTGAGACTTTCTTTGTAAGACGTTATCAATAAACCGACAGAGGAAGATAGGGAAGATGACGAAAAAACAAAAACTTGCAGAGTTGAAAATGGTGGACAGCAGCGAAAAACAAATCTGTAGCTGCATCCCAAGTCTCGTCCAGGCCAAACTGCCTGCTTGAGCAGCGCCTGTGCGTCGTGGAACCTGATGTTTTTTATTTTAGTGTCCATTTTATCAGATCAGAGCGTATTTTCTGCCTGGGATGCGCTGCTCAGCTGTGGCACATCTACAAAAAAAACAGTGTCGACAATTAAATGACCACGACGCGTGATTTTCAGCAAAGTAGACTTTAAACGTGGAGTTTAAATGGTCATACTGACTATGCCTTCTTTCACTACAGTTTCAATGTTCATACCCGTCAGAGACATGAAAAGATACATATTCACTGGTTTTACTCTGACTTTTTCTATCTCTGTTTCAAAGTAAAAGCCCTCCAATAACGTTTCTGTTCACAGAATTCCATCAGTTGATAACACAAGGCTTCTTCTTGTGAAATATTTGCAGGACAATGTTGTTGACAATACAGTGGCTTGCAGGACTTCATAAATGAGTTGTGTATGTGCTTTTTACAGTGAAAATACAGAATTTACAGCAGCAGGCAGACAGTGACACCAGTACTGTTCTGCTTTCTGTCAGATTGGCCTTTTGCCACTTTATGGCTATCTTACATTGGAATGATGCCAGGTGTTGTGGACAGGTTGCAGTCAGTGTATGTAAGAGGCACAATGCTAAGACTATGCCCTTTGTTGTTTCATCTCAGTTATCAGATTCTGTGAAACGGACACCTCAATGTATGCATTTGTGCCTGATTTCAATAAATTCCCATTAGTTGTCTTGGTACGGGTGATTTTGATATCAACACTGTGATACCAGTAAGTTTTCACTGCCCCCCCCCATGCCATGTTCTCGCAGTACTTAAACTATACCCTCCAGTCATTGGCTCATATCCTGCTTCATCCCAGCTGCTGGTTGTCTGACACCTGGCATCACCAGGTGTTTTGTACACATATTGTGAGAAGATCTGGGGATGTTATTTCAGCCTGTCTTTTAAATGTCTCTTCATGCATACATAGACTAGAATCCAATTTTTCCTTCTTTCGCCAAGCTGTCATTAATATCACAACCTTTTATGATATTCACACCTTTTTGCAATTGATAGTGAATACCTCGGGTAATGTTTTTTCCTGACACCTCTGTGCGTTCATATCTTTGGTCAAAGTAATATATTTTTTTTTTCTGTCCTATATCAAATAATGTGTTTTCATTCTTATTTTCCTCTGTAAGAAATAGATGCATATAGTTTTCCAGAGGTGATTCAGGGAATGAGATGTTGCATTTTCATTTCAGTCAGTGCTATTCAGTAATGTTGCCCATTGCTGCAGTCTTAAAATGTCCAAAGAACAGTCATAGACTTTTGTCTTTTTGCACTGAATATAATCTTTAAAGAACCTTTTTATCCATACTTTGAATGTGAAACAGTGGCCACAAAAGGATTTTTGGTTTGCATTAGCAGGAACCTAATATAGATAGGATTCAGTGTGAAGTGTGTGAAGAGTAAACAGTGAGGCTGTTATCAGTGTGATAGAATTACAGTAGACACGCATGCATCATGTCTCGTGAATCCTTTGTGTGTGTGAAGACTATCTGACTATCTCAGGCTTGTCATTATAACTGCTTTTGCTGGATGAAAAATTGACTTAGAAATAATTGGGATAAAGGTAATTGCCATTTTGAGACAGCATAATTGCGTAATTTTGCCAATACACTCCTTCGAAGCGTAATTAGCATATATATACACCTAAACACCTAAGCACAGGAATGGTGGACACCGCCACAACCAAGAAAGATAATGAATTAATTTAAAGTGAGTGTAAATTGTTTCAAATATGGGATTTGATATGGGAATCTTTAAGATTGTAAATTTCAGTTGCGTTGTGTATTTAAGTTTTCTGACCTTAATTTTAATTTAACCAGATACTTCAGATGATGTCGAAAAAATGGCTTTTTAAAAAATTCCTGTTAAATCTTATAAATAAAATGTTGTCCTTAACATAACCCTGGATTTGAAGAATATGCAAGTTTTTTGTCTGGCAATAGGATTGTATGGCACTAAATTACAGTATGAATCATTGTCGTGCTTTGTCTGCCATTAAAAACCCTGTAAAAGAACATTTCGAACAAGCCAAAGTTGATTTTTGTATCACAAAGAAAAATGAATCACAGTGGCCCTTATTGGATGAGACAAAGGCATGAATAACTTCCTCTGTGTCCTGAATTGACACGTTGGCTCTGATCTTATCGATATTCCTGAGATGAAAGAAGCCTGACTGAACCAGTTGAGTAATAATTTCTTACTACTGGCATTACATGGATAGATAAGGAGCCTGGGGATTGCTGCACTGCCTCTGCGATGGGATTGGGGCAGATGATTAAAATTTTAGTCTTATCAATGTTCAACTGGAGCAAAATAAAATCCAGTGAGGGTCAATGTCAAGCAGAAATATGTGGATTATATTTGTTTTTGTCAGTTCACGGTGGCCAAAGAAAACCCCTTAAATATTATATGTGTGTTCAGATCAAGCTAATGCGTTTTTTTCTTTTCTTTTCAGTATTTAATGGTAAACTTAACAGGCACCAAGGGGCTAAATTCATTGTTATTTATTCCCAAGGACAAGCCCAACTTGACAATATTATCCATAAACTACCTCCCAGTCTTTGTTTGATCTGTGTCATATTGAATAAATTGCCTATAATTGTATGCATATTGTCCTCTGTGTGTGTGGGCGCTCTCCTCACACACATGAACACACAAACGCTTGATAATCCCATGAGGGAAATTAGCGTATGTTGAAACACAAGGGTGAGCGTGCCAAGGACAACATTTAACTGTGTTGTTTAACACTGCGTGAGCGTGAGACTGATTTAACTTGAGCAGACTTTTCCAGTGAAAACACCATTTTCATATTTTTTTAATCATGTATCTGCAATTCAAATACATAGAGTATGGTGAGATTGCCTTGAGATGAGGGCATTGCTCCATTACTAAATTAATGTATCTTTGTTGCCCTTTTAAGCTTATTAGTTTTCTTATGCTACCAAGAAAAAGATCATGCAAATTTCATGACAAGAGATACTACTAATGTTAACTTTACTACTTTTGCTAATTCAACTGTAATTATAAACCTTTTGCGCTTTTCAGTTGTCTTTGCACTGCAGCCAAACTGTAGGCCTCAGGTTCACTGCAGCCTTCACATCATTAAATAATGTATTACTCTCCACAGGCCCCTGTATGGTTAATGCATAGTTTATCAGCTGACAAAAACCCATATCTTTTTATTACATTATATGACCACCTGCAATTAAAATAATGCCCCACAATCGATGGCGGAGGATGTACTACTTTCTTAAGTCACGCACAGAGCTTCACTGACTGTAATTACAGAACAGCTATGCCATAGCTTAATTAGAGCTGGGCGCTGTGAGCATGTCAGTGGTTACTGAAGCACATTGGCTATCTGATATCACATCCCTCCCAGCCACATGTTTACTCTGAAGTGAACATTAAGAGTGCTGACAGATCTCCCAGCATCTTGGGAGCCCTAGACTGTAATAACAGGGCGTGTGTCAATCCCACTGATCAAATGGTATTCAGTTTTTACCATATGGACAAGTGCTAAATGATGTCATCCAATGGATTGCCCTCCTAGAGAGGCCTTAGTTGATAGATTAAAAGGATAATGCAGACTTTGGTGCGTGTAGTACAAGCTGCTATATGTGTGCCTTTTCTTTTTTTTTAGATTTCCATGTTTATTTCAGTTTTTCATAACATCATTATTATGTGTTTGACCATTATTATTAGCCTAAACCTGTTTTATAATTAGTACAAATTGCACAGTGTGACAGTAGAATTTATAATCTTGCCAGAATCTTGCACAATCTCATCTGGTAGCAAGACAAATAAATGCACTTTAGAGAAATTTGTGTTGGACAGTACATTGCACATAAATACACTCAACAAATATGAATGCCTAAACAATTTACAGAGTGATTTTTCTTCACTGCCTTGCATGCTGAGCAAATGTTTAACCATGCATTGCAAATACAAGCAAAGCTTGTTTTTACTAATGAAACATTGTTGTGAAACATTGTAAAGTCTCGCCAACATTGCAGAAGCAGCTTCCATTCAAATCAGGAAGTTTCAGGGCTGGGGGAAGAGCTGTGTGCTATCCATAATTCAGGCCGTCATCTCAGGCATAGCAGGGAATGTTTCTTTTTAACATAATGCAAGAGAGAAGAATATCTTTTGATTGGGGACTAGGGTTGTGAAATGTATATATTTCCCTTCACTGATTGATGAACATGTTAACAATGAATGATTGATCAATCATTAATATGTACTGAAATGCAAAATGCAAGTCTTTTCTTCCCAGATTAAATTTTATTTGCACAATTCCTGCAACACATAGTTTTGTGAAACACTAATTCATGAAGCATAAACAATTTAAATCAACAATATGATGAAACAATTGCTCCTGTCTGCCTATACTTATTCAACAAATGGCACCGCCAAACAAAACAATGTCAAATGGGGTGCAATTGCTGCAGTATCTTTTAAATATAGAAATCAATGTATATAAGGAAGATTAAGATAAACAAATAAATGCCCGAGAGGTCTGTATCATAGACTTGAATCTCCACAGTCAGGAGTGAATTATGAGCACTGCCAAATACTCTCTAGCTCACCACAGACACAAGGGGACAGGAGTAACATTACCAGGGCACAAAAGCTAACCAGTGTAGCCTACTGCTGTGGACATCACTTGATTTGGTTTCGAAAGTCACACATCACAGCACAAATCGTATTTATAAGAGACCAACAAGACTGACTTATTGTCATTCCTAATTCATACCGTAGAGTCACACAGAATTTTAAGCATCGGTTATGCTGCCACCTGATGGAGATCGCAAGATACTACAAAGCAGTCAAACTAACCAAAACTACATTTCCATATTTATGAAGATGTGATTTTGCATTTGTCTTGGGAAATTTTAGCTCCAAAACAAATGTCATATCAGTTGTTGTTTTTCAGGGATCAGTTTTTTGTTTAATTTGTACTTGTTGCCTTTGGGCCAGCTTGTCAAGCAATACAATGTGTGTCACCACAATTATGCTGATGACATGCAACTATATATGTCTCTGTCATCCAATGATCTGAGCCCAAGTGACGCACTGTCCAAGGATAGCAATAATGTACCAAGGATAGCAATAATTGGATATCTCGTATTGTTTTTATTTTATTTTACAGCCGAACAGTGATAAGACAGAAATCCTGCTTTGTGGGGCAAACAGGGCATCTCTTTTAAATTTTCTCAACTATTGCTAGATAGTGTCAGTCAGAAACTTTAGCAGCTGGAGTGTAAACCAACCACACTTTCCAGAGTCACATAAACAATGTAGTTAGACCTTGTTTTATTAGTTACGAAAAATCACAGTTGTAAGGAGCTTTTAATACTTTGCTTAAATTTACAATCAGCTAGACCACTGTAACTTGCTGATCATAGGACGATCTAAACAGTATCTAAATTGACTGCAGATACCTCAGAATGCAGCTGCAAGTGTTTAAACCAGAAAAAGGACATATAACCATGTAACATTTGTGCTGGGGTAGTACATTGGCTTTGAATAATCTAAATGTTTGTTTTTAAAGCCCTATATAGTCTGGCACCCTGACATCTCTCTGACTGTGAGCTATGAACATGAGACCCCCTTGGTAATCTGGATCAGGGAATTTGGATTGTCTGAATGCAAAAGGGCCAGTTACATATATTTATGTCGGCAACTTGAGCATCTCAAAGATTAACAGCCAATCTTAAGTCTATCTATGTGTCTGTCTGTCTGTCTGTCCATCTGTCCATAGTGTCGTGCAGTATACATACTTAAAAAACAGACTTCTTATTATATAGCTTTAATATAAAATATGACTTCTAAACCACTGCTGGTGCCCTTTGGTTTGACCTTCTGTTTTATTTCTAAAGGGCTCAAGAATAAAATGTGTATGTTGCGCTTGGTTTTTCACATCATTTTTATTCCGTGCTGACCTCATTTTTGACTGTGGCTGTGAGTCTTGGGTATAGATAATACAAAATGCACACTTGCATGCTATGTGTGTTTTTAAGTATTCTGGTAATGCTTAGTTGACTAAGATTATTATTTTTCTTCTTTTAATTCATGAGATATCCCTTTGCCTCCACCTTAACTTTCCAATAATGTAGAGCACGTCATGAAAGAGATCGTACAAGAGATAAAATGAATTTACTCTGCAGTTGTGTTGCTGCTGGAAACATGCAACCCTCAATGTATATTTACACTAAATAGAGGACATAGCAGCTGTACATATATCCACATTCAACAAGAAAAATAGCGGTCATCCTCTGAGTAAACTAGAGGACGTGCAGCCTGGAGAGCTCTCAACCTACACGCTGCCTGGAGACCTTTTTTAGACGCAATACTTTCCATGATAAAATGATGTGATTCAGGCAGCGCCATTTCTGCTCACTTTGGGTGATCTGCCATTATTAGAGACAGTTGCTCGGCTGACCTTTTCATTAGAGGTGAAAATGCTGAATGTTGGCAGGGATGGTGCACATCAGCCATTAGTCAGCCGTCGCGTGTTGCGACAGAAAAACACAACACAAAGCCACATTTTTTCACCTGTAAAATCTTTTTCAAAATTGTTATCTGTACACTTCCAGACATAAATGTCAAACCAGGTTGTATATCATGTATGATTGCTGACATAACAGTGCATCAAGCCACTTATTAAAGAGAGCTGAGCCTTTGCCACCAGCTGGAATAGGTCGTTACCTGTAAAAGGCCAACTGCATCATGTCCTTTTGAGCATTTTACCTTTCATATTTAAAGTCCAGGCAGCCTAGGTTCAGTGATGACACAACCAGAGGGAGCTCTGGAATCGATAAAAATCCCATTTAGATAAACTGACAGGTAAGCCTTCCCTTACAGCCGCCATCGTGGTGTGCATATCGTTCATTACTGCATCTCAATGTATCTTTACGGTCAATATCTGATGAGTGACGATACGCAAAGTAGTTTCTTGTGTGAGCCAGGCGGAGGAAATTGACGAAAGGGTTTTCGGCGTCGCAAACTACAATACTGCAAGACTGCATTAGATTGAGCAGTGATGTATTTTTCTTCCTATGTTGCTATTAATAGTTTTGCTATTATATTCTCTAATAAGTCATTCCACTGTGATGCCAGATGATTTGATTCAGAGCTTTTTAAATGACTTCCACGGTCAATCTCAATTGGCAATCACATATTGAGCATCAGTACTTTTGTCACACTCAAGTGCCACAAGTTATTTGTTTCTAATATATTGGATGTTTTCTTCAAAAATGCCAGGTCTGTCTTTGGCATCAGTATTCTATTTTTTCCCAGTCCATTAACACCCTGGCAATATTTCATTCCTAATACTTCGGATTGTAAGTTGTTATTCTTGGTGCAGTAAAATATTAATCGCTTATGGTTTATTAGGGTTCTATGGGCTACAAAATTAACCACTTCTAATCACATAAACAAATTATTGTTGCTTACTGTGATTCCTTGAGGTGATTTAAGAACAGCTCATTTTTCTGCTGCTCTGTGCTTGTCCATTTTCAGTCACAGCATGTGTTAATTTTGCTATGTTTTAAATAATGATTAAGCTTTTTGATGTCCAAATATTTTAAGATTGGTAGAGCCATGGGGTGCACATTAGTATGTGTGATTTAATACTATTATTAAATTGAAGATCAATAAGAGGCACATTTATTGTTCATATGTTAATGTTCATACCAGGCTTGTTTTTCTTTGGTTTTTGTTGGTCTGTTGCCACATTTTATTGTAAAGAAATCAGGCTGATTATATTTTGTTTATAAAACTGTCATTGTAAAATAACTCAAATATTCTTCAGTGACAGATGGTTGTTTACACTTAAGTAGCTGAGTAAAAATATGTTGTTCATATCAGCAAGCATCAATTAAATTGATTTCATCATTATAAAATAAAAAATAGGGCTGCAATTGACAAATCCTTTAGTTTTGATTGATCTGCTGAATACCACCTCTTCCTAACATAATTTGCGAGTGAACTCCACCTGATAGAGTGACAAAAAGTGACCAATTTTACCATGAGCAACAACATTTACTGAGCTTGTTGAACCCTGAGCGAGCCAAAGCAACGACTTGCTGTTGCTCTGAAAATACATCGGAGATGGGCAAAGCCTCGCTAAAATAGTACCAGGGTGAGCAGTTTTTGTAACAAGTGACACAAAGCTTAGCCTGTTGGCTGATGCACAGAGCAGGTTTGGACATCTCCATGTGGTTACATACAGTCTGATATTTGCTCGCGTGCACATTTGAATTGTGTTAGTCAGGAGTTTGCGTCCATGAAACCTGAGAAAACGGTGAAAAATCCCCATTAATTTTTTTGCACTCTGGGAGATTCACTAATTGTTTCATGTGAGCAACAGTCTGAAACCCAAATATTCAGTTTATTAGAATGTAAACAGCAAATTCGCTCAATTGAGAAACTGGAACATTTATATGTTTGGAAAATAACTAAAGCTATTGATAAATTATCAAAATAGTTGCAGAGTCATCTAGTAATGGTGTTTTGTCTGGCAGTATGACTCGTCCTGCTTACTTGTAAAATCATACACACAAAAGATAACGTACACAGTGAATAAAAAATAGTTAGATGTACTTTTGGCTTTGGATTATCCAAAAGAGTACCTGGGATACAGCTTGTTTGATACATAGTGCAGTAACATTGCTTTTTGTCTTTGTTTCTTGACTCTCCTAAATTGTTTGCAGTATTGTTGATTTGATAGGAGTCCATTTACTTAGATCTCACAGGTAAACAGCGTTTTGTGTACAGAGAACACTGTTGCCAGTTTTTTTGTCAGGCTGATAAATATTCCCCATTCTCCTGTCGAGCCAGCTGCATCTACAGAATTTCACTGCTGGAAAGAAATAAGACAATTAGAAACCTTCAGTCTCTGCAGAGGTCTTTTTCCTACCCCCTCCCATAACCTCTAGTGACAGAACAATTTGGACTGAAACATTGAACACAACCAAGACCAAATTATAGCAACAGCTCCAGAAGCCGATAACCAATTTTCAACTTGTAACGCAGCAGCTTTGTTCTCAAACTCATCAAATGGTAATTAAGCTTTTCCCGCTGGGTTTCACGGTTTAGTTTGAGCGGACTAGACAACAGAGCACACGAGTGCAAGTGGCACCACACTGCAGAAAACATATGTACAATCAGGAAAGTGGCTTTTAAAAAGTAAATTTATATTCAAAGTACTTTTTTTGTCCATGCTAGCATCAGTTTCCCCCCCAGCCCTCACAGTGAAAGTCGTTTAACTTTCTCCTTGGAAAAAGCTCACTCAGCTGTAACATTAAGTTTCCCAAGTTTCTATTACTCCACCTTACAAGTGATGCGATCCAGTGACAGACACTGTCAGAGAGTCACAAAGACCTTCAATCTTCAGATATCAGGCTCTGCCAGGGAGTGAGACTTGATAAATGAAAAGAAGTAGAACAAAAGTGAGAAAAGCACTTCAGTGAGTGGCTCCTCCTCTGAGTCCTTTTGACATGTCGACATCTGATACTCAGACAGTAATAGGGGTTTGACATCGGGCTGATGGGCACCCAGCCTAGCTCAACTGAGGTGAAAGGCTGTCCCGTATTCCTGCTGTGGATGTGGCAGGTCGGAGCCACCTCTACTGTGCGGGGAGATTCTCACCCCAAAAAAAATACTGTCAGGATCCTGGTTGGACACGAAACACACCCAAGGCTTTGAGTCTTTTCCTAAAAATGACGAAATTATCTCATCTCAGTTTCTCCAAAGTGGATATTTTATGGTTTTTGCAATAGAGTCATGCAGGAATGACATAAAACCCAGAGATTTGTTAGCATTTTAGCACTTCCTGTGTCCTCATCTCAAGTCAAAGTTTTTTGTTTTTTTTTTTTAAATGGGTTTTTGGTTAGATGCCTAAAATACAGTCTATAGGTAACACAAGTTTAAGATAGTGTCACGTTTTGTTCTACGACATAATATACAGCAGTAAATACCCCGTTCATAAATTCTGAAGCCTTTGCCTGTCTGACTCTTGATAACAAGATGCTAAATGAGACCACAGAACATCATCACAGTTTTACAGCCTTGTTGTGGAGGCGACATTGAAGTAGTGTAGTGCATTTTTTTTTTTTTTTTTTACATTTGCTTTTTCTTTCTGCCAGTTGCATTTACGCTTCAAAATTTGTGAAGATTGACTTGCTGATAAACACATGTAAATATCATTCACATTTGTTTGCCACAGATCTTGTTTTATTCAATAATCTAAAATCCAGAGTAAAAATTCCACAGAAAAAAACCACAGAATAGGACTCGATGTGTGTTGGCGAATCAATGCAGTCAGAGGTGATCAGATTAATGGATGAGAAGAGCAACTGCTGCATAGACAGTGAATGAAAACTTTTAGACCCAACTCAATTAATGCTTACGTTTCACTTTCACTCCGCCTGGCATTCCTCTGCTCCGTCTGTGCCCTGAGTGTGCTCTGCGCTCTGAGAGTGTGATGCAATGCACAACTGTACGGTATATTTATAAGGGATGGAACAATATTGATTTTCAGGGCCGATACTGATTATAAGTCCTTAATGAGGGAGATACATTGACCTAAACCAGTGGTTAGATCATTCAAATGCTAATACAGATAATTGGCAAAATGCCAGATATTGGCCCGATAAGCTGTCTAGCCCTAATAATTATTCCAGTAGCGCGTGTAATGAGCGGTGCAACTCCAAAACCAGAAAATCAATATCTAGCGGCAGATGTTTTGATGTATTTGTTGCAGGCTACCACAAATGTATGGATGTATGTGAATGTATGGAAAACCCTTACCTCTTCTGGTGTGTTTGTTCCTTATTTCTCCTCTTGTATGAGGTGCTTCACACTGTCCTTGGCCACAGTTTGCAATGACCATCTCTTTCTTTGGAAAATAGCTGGTATTCAGTGAAACTACAATGCACCAATAACTGTAAACCATTTTTTCCGTTGATAAATATGGTGTCTCAATCAAATTGTACCCCTATGACCAGCAGGTATTTAGCGTTGTAAAAAAAAAGCTTAAATTTGGTTCCTGTTTGGAGGGCATACCTCCTAATCACCAGGGACTAGAGTGAAAGCATCAGTCTTACAACCCCTATTATTGCAGTTCTTGTACTGGTCCTTTAATAGATCAAAGCAGTCTGACGTTATCCCGTGAAAATCTGTCTGATCCTCTCGGATCAGACGTTTGAGCAGCTTCATGATGAAAAGACTAGAAACTGACAAAGGCTGCTTGTTGATGTGACACAGTTTTTGGTGTTTTGTAGGCTTTTGCACAGTACAGTAGACAGTGTCTGCCCTGCTTTTTCAGAACTTAACTCAGCATCGTATCCACATTTTAACAGGCAGAACGGCCAGCTTTGCTTTCAACTTGCCACTGTTTCCCCCCTGCTCACATCATCTTTCGCCAAATGTCTAAAACTTTGAACGATCTCTGAAATCATTTCTTTCATCTCCCTACGCTTTGCCCAATATGCTGAGGCACAATTAGGCAGACATGTACTAATTTATACTCAGTGGTGACAAATGGTCAGTGAATCGTAAAACGATATAATTACCTTTCAAAAAATATGGCGGACCTCATTTAACTGACATTAATTAGTCAAACTGTTTGAAACTACACTTGAAATCCTTCCAACTGTAAATGGTCATACAAGTCCTACTCATAATTAGGCTCTCTACTTTTGCAGATATTATCTTTAGGCCCCATATGTTGATAGGAGTATTATCTGGAGACTTGTTTCCAGTTTTGCAGTATGTGTCCAGATTCCTGTGAACAGTATATTTTATCATGTGCTTTCTGCGCCGCTGAACAGGCTGGTCAAGCACAATGATTTCCTTTTACTGACTGACCAACAGACTTTTCATTGTGAAAATGAACATGGTTAGGAGGAAAGAAAATATTGCAAAAACTGTACCCAGTTTTCTAATTTTTAAAAAAAAATACTTACAATAGGATATGACAAACTAAAAGAAAGAAGTATAGATTTTTTAGATTATCTGCAAAATCCTTTCAATATAAATCTGAGTGGTTGTTAGATGATCAACAGTGCCGGCCTCACATCAATTGACTTTTTTTTTTTTTTTCAACTGTTTTTGTTCGGGTTTTCAGAATGAACATACAATTGGAAAAGGCAAGTAGTGACATTAGTATTTCTTATAGGATTTAATAGTACATTTTTAAAAAATAGAATAAAAGTGACTTAACTCTTGCAGACTAATTTACAATGTCTGAATAAAATCATGAGAGTTCACCTCAGTTGGTGTTCGCACTCGTGTTCTCTAAGGTTTGGTCTAAGGTTGTCATAAAACTCAGTCCAGGCTGTCCTAATTCTTCTTGTCATGATGTTTTGACAAAATCAAATGTTACTCTAAATTTTTAGTCTTGGCTCATGCAAATAGTGAAGTGAAATGATGAAAAACCGGACAGACAGTAAAAGAGAAAGGGACTCTAGGGAGGCTCAAAAATATGAACAAGTCTCAGTTCTCGTACACTGTGGAAAAGGAGGAGAAGCTGATGGAGTGAGCAGGAGTTAGTGTTTGATTCAGCATGTGTTTGATCCATCAACCAGCACCTTTTTAGTGAGAAATCTAGATTTTGGAAATGTTCGTCTCTTATTCCCATGGTCTTTACCATCAGAAATAGTGCATTCGAGTCTGGTAGGGAGTTAAGGCAATAAAATCAAAATTGTATTGTTTGCAGTGCAAATTAAGTTGCGTTAAGTTGTTAAGTTTCTTTATGGCTGATTTTGATAACGAATTGACAAGAATACTGTCGGCATATGACACCTTTTATTTTATATTTAGAATTCTGTGTTTTAGTGGACAAATGAGTTGTTAAAATGTTAGATTTTATTAAAAGGAGTTTGGTTTTGTATTTTCCACCAGAAGAAAGATGTGAAATATTCTCAAAACAAATCTAGTTATAGTCTTGCAAAGATCCTCAGCCTTTGCGAAATCTTATAGTGTGTGAATAAAATCTCTTTCGACGATAGAGGATGTAAGATTTGAGTCTTCTTACAGTTTTTTTCAATGTCTTCTAGTGTATGGCAGGCATTAGGAAAACAGAAAAATGATGAATGAATCATCTTTGTTTGTTATGGATAAGTGGATTTTACCTCTTTGGGCCTCTAAACCTTGTTTGCATCAAACACGGTTGACCCGGGCACGACCTAGAATACATACAATCCCCTGTTTTTGCCACAGTCTGTGCTATTCCACAGCCCTTGGGGTAATCCAGTATCTGAAGCCAGCACCGGTGACCATGAACACCATGCATTTCAAAGTCTTTTTCTGTGTAGTCTTTTTGCTTCAAGTTCTTGACACAGTTGTGTTATGAATATTTCATATTTTGCTGTTCATATTTAAGCAAACATTTATTCGTTGTTGCCTTTTGAGGCAAATGTTTCAGTTTTTGTCCATATTTACCCCGCTCATATGTTCAGCTAATAGAGGGCACCATTACGCGGCTGTTTTTTTTTTTCATATGCATGCTGTAGTTTATTTTAATCTTGGAGATACCAAAATGTGTGTTTGTATTTATTTATTATATCATTTTATGTGGTATTATTTATTGCATACTTTCAGACTCTATAAGAAATGGTCTACTAACATTAATTGGAACAACGGTTGGAAAAATGCTATGTAAACACACTTTTTATCATAGTTGGTTGCCTGCACCTTCAAACAATGCAACTGGAATATCAAGCTGCAGTACACCGCTCATAATTTAAATGTAGTGCCCCTTAGACATACTTTTGACCTCTCATCACCTGTTTCAGATGTCTGACAACGTTTTTAATCCATAAAAAGAGGTAAAAAGGACCCTTGTTTTGTCATTTAGCACTAGGCCATAATTATAATACTGGTGGACATATCTCTCTCAATATTCAAAAATGCTCAAAATGCACCCCCCCCCCAGGATATTGCAAAAAATATATATTTTAGAAATGTTATGCTTCAAGTATCTGCATACCATTGTCCAAAATAATCATCATGATCACGTGATCATAAAATAAAAAAACATAACCTTGTAAAGTCCAAATATTTAAAAAAAAAAAAAAAAAAAAAAAAGGTTCTAAGAGATATTAAAGGGTTTTTAAAAGCTTTAAGCTTTTTAGTAAGTTTTTGGGAAATGTTGTGAAATTGCAACATTGGCCCTAGTTGGGAATTAATAACACGTAAATAGATATTAATTCTGATCATCACATGCATTATGTCAGTGCATCTACAGTATGCATCAAGTGTAAGTTCCAAATATTGCCTTGGAACAGAAAGAAATCTAGAAAATTTGGATACTTTTATTTTTAAGGCAGATTGATTTTCAAGTCGTACTGGGATATAAGACTCATTAGAGTAGGGTATTTTCATTGCTAGAATTTAAAAAATGATTAAACTGAAATTGTCACAATTTTCACCCCAATCAAGAAGCATGCATGCAGCTTATAAAGCTGAACATAGTAACTTAACTTTTTGTACTTAAATCATTTGGGTTGCTATAAAATTCTTTCAGATTGTCAGTTTATCTGTTAAGTTTCTAAAAAAAAAAAAAAATGTATCTTGCGCCCCCTTCAGGCTTGGGTCGCAGAGGCCATATGTGAAAATGGTCTCCCCTCCCAATATTGAAAAGGCAATTACGGCCAAAATTCATCACCACAGACGTAAGAAATACCAATGTAAATGGGTCATAATGGCTTTTATTTGTATCCTAAATAAAAGCCCAGCTATTTAGATCGGACAGATTGTTTGAACGTGTACAGTAAATCCGCCCCCTCCCCACACTTTTAGAGCAAACACCATTAGTGGTTTCACACAGCGCCTGGTAGTCCCACATGATCATCTGTCAAAGACCTACTATTTGATGCTGTTACGCTCTGACGATCAGCAAGAGGCCCACGTAATTGGCCATGCTTTCTCCCATTTTTCACAGAGCATCTACAGTATGCATCAAGACTAAAAGCAAACAGAAGCGACTCAGGGATATTTTCCCCCCACATTTTACTTTTGAAGCATTAAGTTCCTCCTTGAGATTGTTAAAGCAGAAGAATTCTTGACTTATTACACAGCAGTTTTCATATTTCATAGTCTCCCAGTACTGATGGGACTAATTTCTGTGTCTGCTATGATTACCCCTCAGTTGGCATCCATTACGGGTGCATGACTCTCATCCTGAGCCAAGTCATCCTTTCCTTACACCCAGCCCCCCATTACAGGGCCACTGAAATCCATTCCCTGCTCACAGTTAAATCACACGCTGCAGGTTTCCAAATGCTTTGCACCCACACGGAGGCAAACCACCATCCATCAGCGCCACCCGCAGCTGTGAATAGCTGATTTTTTTTATATTTCCATTTTTGCTTGCTCGGTACACAAATGATGTGTGTAAATATGGCAGGGGGAGTTAATGAATTGATGGTCCAGGATATTCAAATGGATGTGTCCCCTTAGAAGCTACACACTTAATGTAGAGGTCATTAAACTGTTCAACCAGCCCCTTCTTATATCTATCAGGGCTGGATTCAGTCAAATTAAAGCACTGGGCTGGCACTAAAAAGCATTTGAAAGAGTTAGTCGAATTTAGCAAAGAGACAAGAGAAGTTAGTGGAGAAATCGGAATGGGACTACGGTGAAAGTGAACTTCAGCAAGGCAGCAAATGGACACAGTAATGTTCAGACAGAAAATGAAAAAAATCTGTTTAATTTCCTTTTGTGTACAGCAAACAGACTCAATGTGTGTGTGAGCGTCACACCAGGGAAGTTACCTCACTTCTTCTACGCTGTCCCTGTTAGTTATTTATGAGCATTGTGGCAGTGAAATCGTCCAAATTTACTCCAATCAATGCCCCGTCACAGAAATGTCTCGCTGGAGCTGTCGTGCTGAGAATAATTTCTGCTTTACATAAATGTCGTGGCTTTTTAGCAGGAGCTGGCTGAGACCTTGAAGCAATTTAGACAATTTTAGATTACTTTGTTTGCGTCTCTCTCTTGCTTTTGTGTGTGTTTTGTGTGCGTGCACAGCCCCCAAATGGACCCAGACAACTAGAGATGGAAAGTAAATGTTTCACACAGTCGAAATCTGTCGTCAATTGCCTTTTTGTTATGTTGTGATTGTGCATTGTGTCTTTAAAGAGATTGCAAAAATAAATGAAAATAAAAAAAAAAAAAGATGAGGAGTGAGCAGGCTGACTTTGGGTAAATTCCTGTTTGCAGTTTACATATTTATTTTACACATTGTGCATGTGTCCCCTCACAACTTACTGCTTATAATTTTGGCAGGGTGATATATTGATATTATATTCATATTATGAAATGGGTCTAGATATCCTCTTAGATTATGGATATCGAAATATTGCCTTTTTGTAGTTTTAAAGGCTGCATTTCAGTGATGTGATTTTCTAGACTTACCAGAATGTTCTTACTGTTCTATTATTTGTCTTTACCCACTTCCACATAACATACGCTAGGGAAATCAATGTGTTAACCATCAAGAATATAACGGTAATAACGGTTATTCATATCTTTCTATGGGTTAATTTAACTACTCTTTAGTTTACTGCTGTTCGCACCATTGGTGGGAGCAAGCTGGTGGCGCTGCTCATTTAGTAGTTATCACTAGAAATGCTGTCCTCATGCAACAGTGTTGCTGTAGAAACAGTTTATAGAGTTTATCTACCATCAATTTTTTCCCGGGTTGCCCTGGTGAGTAAACTGCTAAATTTTGAGCTGTAAAAAACTGCATGGTTAACTGTTAGCTCTGTTAGCATCCTTAGCAGTGTCAGCACAGCCAGTGGTGCAAACACATTTAACTTTTTTTGTGCCTCAAAATGAAGCCATCATGTAGGCGTTGGCGGTATCTATTTTTTCATACTGTCGTACTGTCTGGAATTTCACCAGAGTATACATTACATGCCGGTATCAGTGTGCAGCGCTAACACCCCCTTCTGTTGAAATAACCATGTGACTGACAGGGACAGATTTAAAAATATGCTGTTTTCCCTGTGGTCTTTCTGCTCTCTCTCTGCTGTTGCAGGGATGACACGGGCCATTTTTGACTGGCTGCTTATAGCCTCGTTCTAAGGATGCAAAACATCCTCAGTAAAGCCTCTCCAGTGTAAAGTTAATTAAAAGATGAGGGTCTGTACATCTGACATGATACCGCCCATGCCTACCACCATGTTAGCCACTATCTAGCCAACCAGTGGAGACAGGACGATGGGCAGTAAACGTTGCTAGCTGGCTGTCTTTCAACAAGTCAAACAGAAAGTTAAATAAAAGGCAAGACATTGACATCACAAAACATTAAAATTCTCTAATGGAGAGTATTTGGAGCAGCCCTGGGGCTCACTGAGTCAATTGACCACTGGACTAAAAGGAAAGGACTCTTAGATTTCATATCATAGCTTTCTTTTTCTTCTAAATGAAATTATTATAAAATCAATTGGGTTAGTCACAGTTTAACAGATGTCATGCTACCAAAAGCAAAATTGACCAAAACTGACATCCGTAAAATCCACATTACTAATTATTATTTAAAAGAAGCCTCCCTGAGTAAATAGTTTGTGACAGCACCATAGTTGACCATAGAATAGTTCCAATCAAAATCAGTGTTATATTTGATTTTCTCTATTTCACCATGCCTTACTTATAATGACATAGAGCACCAAAAGAAGCAATTGAGGCGAAACCTTGATGTTTTTCAAATCAAAGAGGAGCACTCCTCCCTCCGCCTCTGTATTGGTGTCAAATGTGTCATTTAGCTCCACAGTGTCCAGGGAACAGACTGCAGGCCTCTGAGGGCATCGTTGAATCAATGAAGACGCTAGTGGCATCAAAGCAGAAATATTCCAACTGCCGAGCGGGGACACCACGGCCAAGAATCAAAAGACAATATGCTCCCAAGCTTGTTCATCACTCTGAGATAATTGTTGCAGGTTGCAAAACAGATTCATGATATAATTACACAAACAAAAAGACAAGTGAGGCCTCTATCGTGGACTCACATACATGCTTTCAAAAGGTCCCCTTGGTGGCTTGCAATATAAAAAAAAACAAATCTTCAAGCGTGTCCATGGTAACAGAGCAGTCGAGACCATCCTACAGCTTTTCTCTTGTTTCTCAAGGAAATCTAATCCTTCGGAAAATTGTCTAAATTGCTTTGAGGTCTTGTATACTCACCAAGAGGGAGTGTATTTATTTGTGATACAAAAAAGACAAGTATTTTTTCTTGTGCAACACCTGCAATGAAGCATTTGTGACAACCCTGACTGAAGGGAGACTAGAAGAGACAAAGACAGCTGCGATGGACATTCAAATTGGCCACATATACTGTATGCATGTTTTTCAACTGGCACTTTAGCTGCTTACTGTCGCCTTGATTTCGGTGTGTGTGGTGATTGTTTAGTGGCCCGTGAAGGGGATTAAAGGACTAGAGCGAAGGGAAGAGAAAGCATTGGAAGGAGATCTCTCCCTTGTTTGCATGTATTCATATATTTGCTCCAGTTTCTCCTTAGTCTCACCTGCCTCCGGTCTCTGAACTGTCAATCTAATGACTGCCACACAGGTCAAAAATCCCTATATATGTGTGTGTGTGTGTGTGTGTGTGTGTGTGTGTGTGTGTGTGTGTGTGTGTGTGTGTGTGTGTGTGTGTGTGTGCGCGCGCGCGCGCGCGCGCGCGTGTGTGTGTGTGTGTGCGCATGTATGCATTTTAAGAGCATATGTGCATGCCTGCAGGCTAGCGTCCTTAGATCATGCTTCTAAAAATATGAAAAACGCCTTTATTGACCTTTGCTTTTCATTTGATGCTACCCATGTGGAAAGGCTTTGCCACGTCTTTAGGTCATGCATCAAGAGCTCGGTATTAAAGGATGAATTGTCACAAGGAATGTCATGCATCCTGTGGAGTTATGTATTTGATGCCAGCTTTGATGTTTCCCCTCTTTGTAGAGCCACTGATGTTTGTGCTTATTTCCAGGTGATGCAGTCACACATGGACTGGAATACTAACAAAATCAAATCATGAATTTCAGTAGTATTGTCATACCTTTGGAGATAATTCAAAGAAAATAAATGTTTAGATTTGTGTTGATATCTTTAGATACAATTTTTATTTAATGTACTTTAATAATTCAAATTGATCGATAAGGGCAATAGTAGAATAGGGCAACAGTGAAAATGCAAGCCCAAATATTGTCTTGGGGGCAGCGTAGCAGGTTTAGCAGACCAGTAGGAAAAAGTAACTAAGTACATTTAGTCTCTAGCACAGTGCTTTTGAGGTATTTGTACCTCACTTGAGTATTAACATTTTCACTTACTTTGTGTATCTCTTTGTCTCTATTCCTAAAGGGAATAATTTGCTGTCTTTTCACCAACAATTCAATCAAATTTTACATATTAAACATGACACCAGTTTTTTTCCCCAGAATTAGAATTTATGTTTGGGGGTAGCTGTCAATTTGCCCAGTTTTATCATTTTCTGTCTTTCTCTAAATTCTGAGGTTTTGGCTGGTCTGTGAAGGCATCACAGGTAGAACTCTACATGAGTTACTTTTTTTTTAATCAGCAGCAGTTTGTGGAGTTTGCAGAGTGAATAATTGATCAGTTGATCCGATCAGCGCTGATCAGATTGTTGCATGAGAGGACGAACTGCTGCTGAAGCAAGTGAATGCAAACTTTCAGACCCAGTGCAATGAATGGTAATGTTTCACTGCACCTGACATTCTGCTGCTCCGTCCTTTCCGTGTACGCTCTGCGTGCTGAGAGTCTGGTGCAATGAGTAACCGAACAGTATAAAGAGTGTACATTTCAGTGTAGCCCCTAATGAACGGTCGAGTTCTGGAAATAAAACATCAATACATGGTGGCAGGCTGGCACAAATAAATTCATGTGTAGGGAAACCCTGTGATACGATTATAAAAACAAGTCATTCTTAAGGTTTGTGGCTTGTGTAGCAGAACTGAGTTTTGTCTTCTTTCCTCTACTGTTAATTATCTTAAGACCCTATAAATTATTTTATAAACGGCACCAGCTCTGTGCCAGCAAAGCAGTGTCACTGAAGGGAATGCATGGGTTGTATTCTTGCATGCAGTATTGTTGTCTATCTGAGCACAGCCTTTGTTGGTACAGAGCTGTTGATGTACTCAAGTGTGGTTGTTGTCTTAATATTTTGCAAAACCTGAAAGAAAAAAAAAATCACATATCCACAACACGCCTGTTTTGTACATCCAAGTGTCCTACAATGACATAAATCTTTGGTACAGTACATTCAACTGCTTCTTGGCAAAAGCACCTTCCCTTTTAACAGGCAACATAGAAATTTGCAGCACACAACAGCGTAGAATAAGCACACACGATAGAAGCAGACGTAAGTATGAGCCTAATGGAACTCTACATATTTACATTGCTTTGGGCTTGTTTAGCTTTAGCATTTATCGGCTGGTCTTGTGTCAACAAGTGAAACGCCATAGTGGGGGTATTACACAATTAAGTTGTATTCGGCGTGACAAAGTTGACTAATATTTTCTAAGCAGTTAATTTCCTGTCTCCTCTTCTGCTGATAAGGCCTGAATGCAATGATTAAATTTCATCTAATAAAAGGCCACTGGACAGACAATGAGAGCTCTGCATTTCTGCTAAATTAAATGCATTCTGAATTGATCCAGGCATTGATTCATTCACAGTCTGACCTCTGCAATCTCCAATTACACACATACAGTGCTGGATTAGAAGATATCCAGCATCGTATCCACAGAGCAGAGTGCATTTGTATATTGTCAGCTGCAGCACACGTCCTTGCCTGGGCAAATTGAAATTGCCATCTCCCTGGAGAGCATGTGCATCTTTCTCAATTTCACTTGAAACTGAATCCCAAAAAAAAACCTTGATCACCCCTCCTCTGAAAACAGCAATAGATGAGCCACCCGCTTTCTCAGGGGCCTGCCCAACATCAATCACACCCACTGAAGGTACAAAAGGACCTTTTTAAATCTTCTGAACTTTGCTGCAGCACACGCTGTTACCTACTCCTCAGTGCCCTGTCACTATGAATTGGGTTGCGCTTTGGTAAACATATTGCCTGCTCTTACTTTGAATACCAGTTTCTTCCTCTTGGGCGGTTCGGGGTGTTTAATTGTGTGTGTGTGTGTGTGTGTGTGTGTGTGTGTGTGTGTGTGTGTGTGTGTGTGTGTGTGTGTGTGTGTGTGTGTGTGTGTGCTTGTGCATGTTGAAGCAGGGGAAAAAGTCTGACATACTGTAGGAGTATCAAGAATTTTTTATGATTACCTATCCCTCTTTGAAAAGAAAACAGTCATTTATTATCACTTGAGATTTTGGTTCCATCATCCTCTTACTGCATATGCTTTTTTCAAATATAAATAATTATAGCTTAATATCCATTTACTTCAACATGACATTGGTATTATATGTGTGTGTTGCTTCCAAGTCTCAAAGCAGGCTGCATCAACGTGAGTCCTCTTGATTTCATTGGCTCCATTAGAGGAATGAAGCTATGAGCGAGCAGAGAGAGAGAAAGAGAGAGAGAGAAAGAGAGAAAGAGGGGGGAGGGGGGCGAGGTGGTTTTCGTGACATGGCAGAGGGCCAGGGTCTGTGACGGCTGACTAATGACTTTCACTGAGGGTGTCAGCCTCAGATTTATGTTCCCCCCCTTGCCCGAATCCACTCTCAGTATCTTAAAGCAAGAGTTATTCATGAACTATAGGGGCACGTACACAGGCAAAAAAAAAAAAAAAAAAAGGCGCACGCACCCTGTGAGATTTAGAGCCGGGGCTGTTTGCCAAAGTGAATGTGCACACACGTCCGGTGATGTAGCAGTAAATAAAACGCTGGGCAAAGTACAAGCTCCAGACGGTGATCATCATGAGGCATCAAGACCGCAAATATAAACAAATGTCAGTTAGAGACGCAGAGAAGCATTAATTTATGCCCTTTCCCCTCTTTGCAAGTGTTGCAGAGATTGCCCTGTTGACATTGACCTTTAAATGATGAAAACATAGACAGTATTCTCCAGGGGCGAGGTTATTTGCTTTGCTGCACAGGAGAACACCAGCAACAAAGCAAGCTGTAAAGAGTTTGATTCATGCCACCATTGTTAATTTTGAGTATATATATATATATATATATATATATATATATATATATATATTTTTTTTTTTTTTTAATCGGCATATGCAGTTTTTGATTTGAGTTGAAGTCTGTGAGGCTATACTGAGCTAAATACTACCAAAAACAGACTAGACTAGCATGATGATGTGAAGCAATTATAATGTAAAATCCTAGTTTAAAGGTCCCATAGAATGCACATTTTCAGGTTCATATTTGTATTTTGGGTTTCTACTACAACTTGTTTACATGCTTTAATGTTCAAAAACATGTTATTGTCCTCATACTGTGTGCCTGAAAATACCTCTATTCACCCTATGTCTGAAATGATCCGTTTTAGCACCTGTCTCTTTAAGCCCAACATCCTAAAAAGCTCAGTCTGATCCTCTTTGTCAATGTTTAGAGGTCTTTTATGCCAGCCCTCTCAATGTTTCTGCACTGTCACTGCACCCGGGAATCACTGTACCGACACTAAGTGGGTCAGTTTCTACCTTCACATAGTATAGCTGTGACGTCACAACTTCAAGAGAGTCCTGACGGCTCGTTTAAAGACACAGTTTCTGAACACCCACTTGTGGATTGAATGTTTTGATACTTTTAGATTTATATAGCACCTTTACCTGCTTTAGAGTAAAAATAACATGGAAATCTGACTTTTTAAAGCATGGCACCTCTAAACCATGCTAACATTTAATATGCATGTCTACTTTTAGCCTTTTTAAAGGACCACATTGCAAAGCAAACTCTGGGTTTGTAAGGCTTTTACCAGTGAGCATTTTTCTCCAAATAATTGTCTCCTGCATGGGAGAGTTAACCAGCTGGGTTAACCAGTTTAAGTCGAATGTTTTGTTGGCCATGTTTGAGAGGTAAATTTGGGATGAAAAAAACAGTGTCAGCTGGTGACTCGTTGACTGAAGAACTCCGGAGACTGATGAATTACACACAGTATTTAATAGAGACTTGATCTAGGAGAATCACATTTCAACATACAGTGTGTGGCACAGTGTATGCCGTCCAGAGATTATGAAGGTGTCTTTGTCTGAGGCTGGTCCTACCCAGTCAGGTTATTTTGCATACATCTATGAGTGAGGGAAGATTCTTTTGTCTCCCCAACTACGCAACTGTGCATCCCCAAGAAGGGACATTTATCTGTGTATCTGACCTCAAGGCTTCTTGTAGGCCTGCTACTGATTTAACTCTGACCTTGCTTCACCAAAAATTCCCAATCACTGGCTAAAAATGTAAAGGCCAATTATTGTTTAACCTTATCAAATGAAAGGACCACAAGATGGATAAAATTGAAGCAACGGGAGCCAAGATATTCTGACTTTCAATCATTAGAAGGGGTCAGGCTTCAAACACACACATTTTCCATACTACATTTCCCGCAATGCAACCAGTATTTACATTGACTTTCCCTGCCTGATAAATACCCACATCTTTTCGAAACTCTATTTCTAAAACTGCTTTCAAACCTCCATTTTGTAATGCTGGCCTTGTGTTGTAAATCTCAAAGCCCAAACCAAAACCACCTTGTGACATCATCAGGGTGATTTTATCACACTTTAGAAAGCTCATTCAGAGCCATTGAAGACAGTTTTTACAGGCTGAGTAATACTTTTTATGATGAATAAACTGACCTCTACATGAGTGGATGTTTTGTGGTTGACCATGGATTAAACCTCCCTGCAGCAGAATCCTAACTTCACTGCTTCGGTGATCAAAGGATCTGTGCTTATTGCAGGAAAAAGTGTCGTCTTCTGGTTGATAATAAAACACCTTGTCATCAGCTGACAAGTGACTGACAGGCTGACAGATGGATTGTCTCTGTCAGAAATTGTGGTGAATGTTTGTTATTGGAAGGTAGACAATTATTAGGAAGTACATTCTTAAATGTTTGTTTACCTCCTGCTAGTATTCCCAACCTACTGTATGTGCAAGGCACATTATAAAAAGCATTATGAAACACAAAAATAACAGTTTTTTCTTAGGTGAGATAACCGCCTAATTTACATACAGAGGCTGAGTCAAGCAGCTCCTGCTGCTCGCTACCAAGATGCAGAGGTGCCTTTGAGCATAAATAGGGAGAGAGACACAGAGAGAATTTCACACGTCACACATGGCGGATGCTTTTAATCCAAATAGCTTTAGTGTGCCCTGAGTGCAGAACAGTGCAGAGAGTGTGAATGAGATGAGGGGATACAGAGAAAGGAAAGGGGTGTTGGCAATGACATGATGAGTCAATTATCTGAACCAAGCATGTGTGTGTGTGTGTGTGTGTGTGTGTGTGTGTGTGTGTGCGCGCATGTAGCTAGTGTCTGGTCCACGGAGACTTCCCTTGCTGAATGCCCCTGTTATCCGCACAGGTTAAACGCCAAAACGGTAATCAAAGTAGAAACGGTCTCATCGCCAGCCTAATCCAGACTGGCACCAAGAAGCAGGCAATCTAAATGTTTTCACTTGGTGATCATCAGTCGCACAGAGGGTTGGTTTGGGCCTCACAAAGACACGTACACACACACACACACACACACACACACACACACACACTTGCACAGACAGAGTCATTCATACCAGAAGATTAACTGTGATATGCACACACACATGGACAGATTTGTGAACATTTCCATAGAGTGATTATCAGGCGCATAAGGACATTTGAGAGTAGGGAGCTAGAGAGCCCAGCCGGTTAGTGAGTATTTGGCAAGCAAGATAGGGGAACCATGATTACAGTCTGAGTGCTATTTTTCCATCGACCCCCAGATGGCTAATTGAGAAAGGTTTAATGCCACCATCATTTGCAAGAAAAGGGAAAATAACCCTCTAGGTATGAAACAAAACAGATATCATGTGCTATTTTTATTTGTTTGTGGTAGATACTATTTCAGTGTGTTTTAAAGGAAACCTTTGGACTCGTTGCATCAAGGTCTCTGTTAATGAATGTTTCTACATTAACTGTTCACTTTTAGCCAAATATTTCAACTGTTCAACTTTTACTTTTAGTTGTTTCAACTGTTTGCCTTTTTACAATTATTTTAACCATATAGACACATATAGACACTATTTTTAGCTAACAATTTCAACTGCTTATCTTTTACTTTAAGCAGACTATCCTAACTGTTAATCAGTTACTTTTAGCCAACTATTTTAACACCTTATCTTGTAGTTTTAGCTATTTCAGCAGTTTTTCCTTAATTATCAGCTGACTATTTTTAAATGCATTGCCTTACTTCTATTTTAACCATTTTGCCACTTTTTAAATTATTTTAACTGTTTACTTCTTCCTTTTTGTAATTTAGATATTCATATTTTACATCAACAATTTTAGCTGCTTATCTTTACTTTTTTAAAGAATTTAGCCACAAATTTTAGCTATTTCAACTGTTTCTCTTTCACCTCAAGCCAACTATTTCACTTTTAGCCAACACATTTTTTTTCGCTTACTATTTTAAAGCCTTGCGCCACTACTTAACTGTTTAGCTATTTAACTGTTCATCTTTTCCTTTAAGCAAAATGTTTCACCTTTTTGTCTATATTACTATATTAACTACATAGCCGCTAACTGTTTCAACTGTTTGTCTTTTACTGTTTGCTGTCTATTTTAACCATTTATCCATTAGTGAACTTCTGATTCATTCACTCAATTTAATGCACTCTTAGTTCTGACTAAGAGTTCTGCATGTTGAGATTTGACTGAAAATGTCAAATCATTTTTTTTTTTTCTTCTCCCAAATAAGACAAGTTACTCCACAATCTTCCTCTGAGCAACTGCAGAAGTATCCCTGTGGGGTGTAAGTGCCCCTGGTTGGGAATCACTGCCCTACAGTACTTTGGGTCAATGGCCAGCAATTTTGATGTACCCAGTGGTAAATAACTTTTTGCTCCCTGCTGCTCTTCATGAACATCTTGCCTTTCACCTTAAGGGTTTTCTTAGATCTTCCAAGGAATCATTGGCTAGAACTCCAACACAGGACCAAATTAAAGGGCATAGCATGTCTTTGAGGCCTCTGGGCTTCTGTTTTGTAACGGCCAATGTCAACTTTTTTCTTTTTAGTTTTTCCCTTAAGGTGTTCTAACAACCAACATCACACATCTACAACTAACAAGGTTACACATGGAACATCTTTACATTTGTAGGGGAATGAGTAACAAGATGTTGAAAAAATAATGGGTTTCATTCATTAATATTTCTAAATGTATGAATTAAATATGGACCTGAAGACTCCAACCTGGCTTTATCCTTTGAGAAAATACATCACCTCATAACAACACTCATATTGTAAAAAGATTTACTTTTTTCTTTCTTCGTGCAATATTGATTCAAAACATTCAAAAAACTAATCGCCTGAACTAACATTTCTGTTTGCACAGTTTTATTGATATAGTGATTACATCCTCAATAGAATTATTAGTCAATACATATTTTTTGGTAGATGTTCTTTCAGAACAAAATAGAAACTCCTGGACATTACGTTTATGTTCTTCCTGTTACCTGATTTTAGTCCTGTGCTCTGGGAATTTCCTGTCACTTTCTGAAATGACGCATTCCAACGAAAACAGAGATCAGCATCTTGCTCAAGGATGTTTTCCCTGACAGATGCTTGGTACGCAACTCCTCAAGGTTCAAGGACAGTTTCAGTACTCACTGATCCTGTTTCTCTGGTAAAGAAAAAGCATGACAAAGAATAAGCCAGATTAAGAGCTCTACTATTCATTAAATATTCAGTCTTCCAGTGAAACGGAGCACATGTCAATACCACAGCAAAATTAGTACAATTTCTGCTTTAGTTTGGTTTAGTATGTATGTGACAGTGAAAAATTGCCCATACAGTACATATTGGATCAGATGGGATGATATTCATCCACAATTTGCCAGTACATTATTTTCAGTGGCTTTCCCCCAATTTCCTCCTGGCATTTTGTCTGCCATTTTCTCCGCCAAGCCTTACTTGCAATGTGTCTTTGAGAGGGGTTCAAAATTTGTCTATCAGCTGTGTATAAAAATAGCCTATTCACTGTGAAACTAGTGCACAGTGCTGGCTGCAGGCATATGAGCCGCCTCGCCAGTAGGAGTTATCATGTGTTTGAATAAGAAACACTGGCTATGATATCAAATCATTAAATGTGGCTGAGCCAAAAACTTGAAGAATTTTAGAATATTCCTATGAGATTGGGATGCAGAATGGTTTGATACCCACCATTATGGCTAGAGAACAAGCATTTTCTTCCAAACTCTCAACACAGATATTTTCATCAAAATGGTCCAAATGTAACATGCAGGAGGGCAAAAGTGACTTTCATGAAGCGCCAAATTTCATTCTCTATTTTCAAGGCTGTGCTACTTCTTTATTTGTTTTTTACTTATCCTAAAATTTGGTATGAATCAGCTGACTTGCATCAGACAGCTGTGAATCGATATTTGGCAAAGACATTACATAACTACAGGATATTAAATCATATCCATTGTCTATCACCCAAAGAAATGTTTACTTCCTGCAACATAGATGCTACCAATCAGCTTAGCTAATTAGTAACAGCTATTGGTAGCAAAGGATGTTTAGATGCCCATGTGGCCAGAAGGTGCGTGGGCCGTGCCTACTCAGCCATCATGTGCTTAATTTGAGAACTAGACATGGCAGATTGACTTGGGTCAAGGGCAGAACCAAAGTACCGTCGCTGCAGCAGCTCTGTTCTAACTCCAGGCTCAAGCACTTGGTTCTAGACACACATACCCACTCATGCACACTCAAATACTGGTTGCACACACACACACAGTAAGTGCGCGTCCTGCTGCGAGCCTTCATGTCTCAACTCTCTCTGTGAGTTCTGTCACTTCGGTGTGTTGAAGTGTTGCTGCAGGAAGCTTTAAAAGAGAATCACCAGTCGTCTTGCAGTAGCTGTGACAAAGCCGTACACACACACACACACACACACACACACACACACACACACACACACACACACACACACACACACACACACACACACACACACACACACACAGGCACACACAGCAAAGCTCACACTCAGCTGTAAGAGAGAGATGACACATTATTAAAGCCTTGCGGTGGTGTACTGAGCCCCACCGTCATCTGCAGCTTGTGTTCCAGTTCCTACTCTGTGGATCACTGTACTGGTTATCTGGGAGGCTCACAGATGGAAAACTACTATCTGTTCTATATGAGGATTCAGCAGAGCATAGATGCGTACATGTCTGTAAATGTATTCAATTAGCCAGTCAGACCTGTCCCTATTGGCTGTTTTTCTTGGATACTGAATGTTTTTATAACCTTGTGTTGTACTGAATGCTCACAGACTGTATAATTTGGACTTGTGTAAACAGTGTTTATGTTATATGACAGTGCATGTATGATTTGCACATTTTTAAGCAGTAGCCATAAATTAATGAGTCACCGTCTTTGTTTTATGTAGTTGTTGTTGAACTTAAGTGAGTCAAATGTAAAAAATGTAAAAATGCCAGAATCACCCTGCAACATGCTCACCATGTCTAAGTTGTAATTGCAGGGTATAAAGTTAGCCCAAGGCCCAAATTTGTCGAGCACCTTATGGTAGGACATAATTCTTTGGTCATTTGGTCATTGGTTATTTTATTTATTGTTTTTTTAACATCCCCTGATCTGCTCAGAAGTCTGTCTTGGATTAATATTTAAACTTTCAATATTTACAATGCAATATGCGTCATGTGAGGGTCTCATAGGGTTTTTATGTAATATCAAAGTAAGTACAGTACAGTCCATATTTACCACTACTCCTTGACTTCATCCATAATTCTCTAATATTTCTTAGCCATTTCCTACTCAAAGTAGAGCAGAAAGTAATTGCTATTTTTTCTTCACTGATTTCCGTCATGTTTTTGTACTCTAAAGTCACTCTTGATTGCACAAAATTTTCGTGACAGTTAGCTGTCAGTCAATGTTGGACTATCAGTGAGTGCCTGTTTCCCTAGTCACTTTTATATAAGATCGTTAACTTGTATCAATAAGGTGGTTAGTATGCTCTATGCTTTCAAAATTGGGAAGTGTTGTTAATGTGCCAACTAGCTATCTAGTGATCTTCTGGTGTCCCTTTTTGAATGACAGTTACAGAGGATTGCCATTTGCTGGTAGGGAGAGTTATGTCCCCTCACACAGGTGCAAAATGTACATACTGCAAAAATGTACATGCTGGTTGGCCGTCAGTTGTAATCTTTGTGGTGTGTTCAAGAGCACCTTTTTGGTTGAGGCACAGCAACGTGAGGTGAGGCAACAGTCGGCCTTCATCAGCACTAGTTATTTGATGTTGATTTGATGGGTTTGGGGCTATAGTTTGGACCAGTCTTAGAGCTCCAGAGGTGATAAACCTGTTACCTTAGTCCAAGAGGAAGCTTTCAGGTGATGACGTTGACTGGGGGCTGATGTGTTTGGGAATATGCACGCTTGCTAAAAATCATTTTTTTAATAAAAAACGAAAAAAAAATAATAATAAAGAACTCGTGATGCCCCTGCAGAAACCAGGGACCTTGCAGCATTGTTAATTTCAGTGGAAAATGCAATTTTGCAAGGCAGTAAGTGGGTGAGTTGCATTGTGGGTAATGTAGGCACCAAGTAAAAAGAATGTGTGCAATTAAAGTGACAAAATCTCAGATTCCACTGCATCAATTGTTAAACTCTTTTGCATTATCCAAGTCCAGTGTTAAGTTATGTACTCTTTTAACAGTTTCCTATGCAAATGAAAACTATATTAATATATAATGTATGCATGCATCACATTTCTGCATTTATATACACTTAGATTTGTTTGCCTATGTATATAAAGCCCACAAATGTGTATCATACAATCTTAACCATTTTTTATACCATGCGTCAACTGTCATTGCTTTGAACTATGACATGTTGATGAGTTCTGTTTACGTGTCCTCCTCTGTCCTTCCACTCACAAACTAGTTCCAAGTATCCCCAGGCCCAGCGAGTCCTGACAGAGATTAATCTGTGTTTGTGCCCGTGTGCGTGCGTGTCTAAGTGTGTCTGCTGAAGTTAACGCTGTCTGTCTCTTGAAGAACCTCTGGTCCCATGAGTAACCAAACTGACACGCACACAAAAAAGCATACACTCATCAGCCCCCCTGCGACACACACACAAACATTCTTAAGGCATGAGTAACCAGGGTTGGAAGCATCAGGGGACGACCTTGCGTCTAAAACCGAATGCCCCTCTTCACAAATGATTTGTGTCCAAAAGCCACACTCGTCCTCCCTTACTCCCAGGATTCTTCTTCAGGGTCCTTTGAGGAGACTCAACTTTGACTCTGACTTCCTTTACACTCCTTTTCTTGCAATTTCCCCACTGAGACATGTTGCATAACAAGCAGTTTTAGTCACCAAAGTGTCTTAAGTCAGAAATGTTATGCAGCGTAGGTTGTTTTGTTTTGTTGGGATGTGGATGATAATGAATTAATAATGTCGACTGGCATTATCAGGCCTCAGATCTCAGATCTGCAGCTTGGACTGATGAAACCGTTTTGAAATTTCTTTTCTACTCACTACTTGATGACAAAGACTGAGCTGAGTCACTGTTCTCTCCTTTGCCAGAATTTGTATTTTAGCCAATGTTTCCTGACATCAGTCTCATTGAGATTAAGTTGTTTTGTTTTGTTTTTGTGAGTGAGAAAAAAAACCTGTCTCTTAAAGATAAACTTTATCTTGCCATTAGTTAATAAAATATTTTGACAATATTTTGAGCAGTGACATCACACTGGATTAAGGGGCGTATTGAGACACTGCTGGGTTAGTAGGAGCCAAACTTGAGACATAATCTTGAGTTTGTATTTCTGCACTTGTAAGTAAAATGTAAATGTTGTTTTTTGTCTTTTTTAAGATCTCAATGCTGCTATTTTGCTACTGTAGCCTTTTTATCTGCTGTAATAATGTTGCAATGACAACGCAGGTTACAACAAAACTACACAGGTCTGTGGTTGAGATGGCCGAGTACAAAGATAGATGCGATCTGGGGTGCTAGGAGGTAGGGACAGAGCCATTTTCCACCACTTTTAGTCTGGTTTCACCAGCCTGGTTTGGTCAAACATGGATGTGGCTCAGCATTTTTTCAATTTGATAAACTGATTGGATCTCAGTGGTCATAGGTTAAAGTCTGAACTTGTTTAACTCATTCTTGTGTACACGATGTCTCAAGAACACCTCAAGGGATTTTTTTTTTAGTTTTTTTTTTTACTTTAGTTCACTTGGACTTGTCAATAGATAGATTAATATTTGGTGGTTAAAGGTCAAGGTCACTGACCTTGCATTCATTCATTCTTGTGAATGCAATATTTCAAGAAGGCCTTAATGAAGCATCCTCAAATTTGGAAGAAACAAAGGTCAACGTCACTATGAAATCACAAAATCTGTTAATGGCCATAAGATGGTAATTCATACAGTAATTGAGGCAAAATTTTACACAAATGTTTAAAATGATATAGTGATGAAGTGACACCATTTTATATGTAAAGGGTCAAAGGTCAACTTTACTGTGACATCATATGATTCTTCAAAAACACTTGTTTGGCCCTTTTTCAGTATCATAATTCATAAACATAAGGGTGGATATTTAGTAAGATACAAAATTGGTGACACGAATCTTGAATCTGTGCTGACTGTATAGATCTCCTGTCTTACTAGGGGGAAAACGTATGTGAAGCATCCATGTTTTCACAGACAAGTATTTAAACTGTGAGTGCAACTTGACCGGTTCTCAGAGGCGTACAACTACAAAGTGGTAATTCTAGTTTCTTTTTTCTTTCCTCGGACAGTGCCTACATTGCCTGCAAGGGAATTCCACCAACAACAGTACCATCAGGGATTCAGATGTGAAGCCTCATAGCGCCTAATGTGGCCTCAAGCTGCCAGCCTTGAAGAGATAAGAGTGGGCTACAAATGTCTGGTAAGTGCACTTCTTTCTAACCCGACACCCCCAGATTTTATTCATTTTCAAGCTTGTTATCTTCAGCCCCAACAGTTAGATGAATATATCAGACTTCCCCTTTAAGAACCGTTTCGTATTAGCCCACATGAATGCCCTTAAATGAACTCTGTAGATCAAAACATAGACTGATGATGAAATGTTGTCTGAGTACTTTCTTCAAAATTAGTCTGAAGACTGATACTCTTGTACAGGACATTGGCACTTCATCACTTTTTTTCCTGACTATCTCCTCTTGTCTTACAATTCCTATTCTTTCTGTGCACTTGCAGTAATGGTTTTCCCAGCTGGTGCTGTGCCTCTCTGCTCTCAGCAGGCCGAATAAATCCTTGCTTTTGTGACATGCTCCAGCGTTTGAGCAGAATATGGGTAGACATCCCTCGGCAGATATCATTGATCAAGGGTTGGAGAGACACTGATCTAAATATCTTCACTGCTGGTAGTGGGCTGCAAACTCTCTGCCATGTCTTTTTTTTCCCTTTCCTCCAGCTCAGTGTTAAGGAATCAGAAAAAGTTGCAACTCTGTTGTACAATGTGGCAATTTTACATCATGAGCTCTTCTAATGCAGCTTTAAAGTCATTGTGAAATGCAGAAGCACTCACACTAATTCACATTTTCAATCATATTATCAGCTTAAGTCACAAAAGAGAACTGCTAACTAGAATGCAATATCCCTCTCTCTCTCGTTTAAATGAATATTTGACGTAGTGTATAGCTACCAGGGGAAAATTTGTTACAGGTAATGTAGTGCATAGACTATTATTATCTTAAAGAATCCCTTTTTAAAAGGACAAGAAAACACAGTATAATTGGGCTTTATTTATTGCAACATTGCCTCTCAGGTTTGACAGATAAAAATCGGTATCTTCATTAGGAGCTCCACTTGGAAAAATTTTAAAACATCCACCTCTTCTCATCTCTTTGGTATATTTTAGTACATAATAATCACACATCATTATCTGCTTTGACAGATCAACTGCTTTAATGTAACTTAAACTCATCAAGGGAGTGTTGTGTATATTTGCAATCTTCACATCTAAGTTTAGACTAATCTTTGCAGTTTGTTAGATCAGTTCCACCAAAAACAGATAAACTGTGTTGCAAGTTGGCACATGGGCAGAGAAGCTGACAAATTAAACATGAAGTAGCAGGTTCAATCCACAGTGCTGACCGCAGGGTGTTTTCCAGCTGTGAGATGTCACACAGTGGCTGGCAAGTATTTCATCTGTGGTGCCCACCATCAAAGTGGTAGCTGACAAACCCTGATTAAGGCAGTGAACTGCTGCTGCTCTGTGGGTAAAGCTGCTGATTGTGATAAAACATGATATCCATGTTTGTACCATATGTGTACAGCTGGAAACACAGTATTAATTTTGGTATTTGATTTAAAGGCATAATGAAATAAGACTCTAGCGTAATGGCCTAGTCATCTGTCTTTCACATTATGCTGTTTCTTTGTTGATTAACATTGTAACAATTTTTTTCATAAGTGGTGGTGGTGGTTTGCTTCTTGTGCCTTTTCAGTGCTTCATTTTTCCCTGTGTGTATCCCTTTGTATTATTCAGTGTTTGCTCTCAATTCTGATGTTTTTGCGGGTCAGTGAACACAGCACAGACAGCCTTCTATCAGGTTTTTTTTTTCTTCAGCAGCAGTTTGTGGAGTTTGCGTTGCACTGTTGATAATTGACTGTTCAGTTCAATAGGAGCTGACTTGATCAGATTGATGGATGTGAGGACCAGCTGCTGCAGAGGCTGGTGAATGCAAACTTTTACGCTAAGTGCATTTAATGGTTAAGTTTCACTGTGCTTAACGTTCTACTGCTCTTTGCATAGAGTATGATTTGCGCTTAGAGAATGATAATAAAAAATCAGTACATTGTGGTGGATGTTTTGTTGCGGGTCACTATAAATACTTGTTTGTGCTGTTCCCCTTAAAATTAGCCAAGGGACAGGTCAGCAAACAGTTGAAAGCAGTATGGAGGCTAGTGAAAATGTTCTGGTCGTTACTTCTTTTTTGTAACTTATTCAGTCCTTCTTTCAAACTTCATAGTGACTATGTTTTGAACAATGTTTGAGTGCTGCTTGGATGGACAGAGACGGTATTTTATGGCTGCTTGTCATGCAATGCACCAACAAAGGGGCTAAAATTTGCAAATCTACCCAGGTGTCATATTTCTATCACTGCTGTTTAGAGCGAGGGCTGATAACTATTGCAAAGTCGTTTGTTCATGACGTAAGTGCTCATTGTAACCTGTCAGTGGGTCTTTATTGAGTCTTGTTTTTGTAGTGAAAAAAGAGATTATCAAATATATTTCTCTTCTTATTTTGAAAATTGACATTGGAGACATGTAATTCCCTGTCTTTCAAGATCTAAAGCAATTGATATTAAATCCAAACATAAGGTGTCTTCAACATGCAAATGGCTGAAAAGAGTCAAGCAAGGATAGCAAAACTAATGCTCATAATGCTTGTTTGTTGTGTTTACCTTTTGTTGCCAGTGCTTGAAAAACTAGTGGCCTGGATTCTGTTTGGATTAAATTGGCCGTAATAAAGTTTGCGTGACGTTTATTTTAATATTGATTAAAAGGGGTTTTGATGGATGACCACTGCAGAAGTGCTCCCGTTGGATTGATGCTACGCTTCGGAATGTCTCATGACTCAAAAGCATGAAGGCAATTTTTCACATTTCCCGGTGGCACGAGACAATGTGACCTGTGAAAACGTCTTTTCACAACCGTAATTGATTTGAAGTTGAACCTGAAACGGATCTCAAAACAGTATTTATCATTTAAAGAAAGCGCAGAGTGACATACGTGGTAGTATATTTATCCCTGCTGGTTTTACACCCAGTCTTAGAATAAGGATGCTTTATTCAGAGGAGCTCTTTATGTTCTTGTCAAGCTTAATTTGTTCTCCTGCAATGGATCTGTGCATACCAGAGTGACGGCACAACCTCTGCCAGCCAGAGATAAACTCATAATAAAGATGCGGAATGAGTGCGCACGAGTGAACAAGTAGGAGGAATCACCTGACGTACTGTAATGCACAACGGTGCTGCTTTCTATTTCATCTGAATTTATTTTAGAAGTCTATGACACAAGCCTGTTTAAGTAAAAGATCCAAACCTGAATTGTGTAGGTTTGTGTTTGTGCTATCCTTTTTTCACTGAAAAAACCAAAGAGCTTTTATGGTTCTCAAAAGTGGCTTTGGTAATTGAAAAAGGCTTTCGTCTATATTCTTTGATGCTTTCTTCTTCATCATCAGGTTGTCAAGAGTTTTACTGCTTAATTAGTTTCACCTGTTGAATCATGAACACAACGGATGCTTTATCTCTCAGCTAGAATCTTAGATCAAATGGCAATACTTGAGTCTTGGTTATTAAGCTGATTACAAAGAGGACACGGCAGGGCTTGTAAGATTCAACCATTTGCAACATGTAGAGCCATGCCGCAAGTTTCCTTTGAGGTCCTAACTTTTCTAAAACAGGCCTTGATTTGAGGTGCACAAGAAGCCACAAGAATGTATGACAAGACCTAAGAGGGGAAAGGTAATGAAAGAAAAATAGGGTCTGATACTGAACAAAGGGTTAATAAAAAGAGCTGTCTTTGTTGATCTGCAGAATATTTTCTCAAGCATGATGCCTCCTGCTCTAAAGGTCAGATGAGAAAAAGATGAAAGTGCAATCTGGAACATCTCCCCCAACTCAAAGCTAGACAGGAAATTATTGATTTGAGGCCTAAGGAGCTGAAAACACGAGCGAGAACAAGCCTCAATTGTAATCTAGTTTTCTACATTGAGAGATTGAAATAGACATCTTTTCCAAATGAGTGTCATATAGTAATTTTCAGAACTTAAAGTTCTTAAAGTTCTTAGCAAGGTGCATCATTCCTTAAGTTTACAGTCTGATTTTGTGATGCTAGAGGGGAAAGAATTAATGTTTTAGGATACCTACCTCACTCTCAGAAAACCTTGAGTCTCTGAAAAGCCAGCTCATTATAATGTTTCCTTGATGCCATGTTTCCATCCACTTTGACTTCACATTGGTGTGATGTTTTAAGATCCATCACTACAACCAACCCCATTAACATTACAAGTATTGATTCCGTTGTTAATGAAAAAAATATTGATTAGTACAGTTTAATGTTAAACGGACAAAACCAAGTTCCAATTTCAAAGCAACAACACAGTCTTTTGGTGTAACCATTTTTTCCCCCCTACATCAGGGATGGCCGTGGCCAGATGCATTTTATTTTCAAGTTGTCCGTCTGTCCCATTCCTCAGGAACATGATATCTCAAGAACACCTCAAGGGAATTTCTTCATATTTGGCTAAAATGTATACTTGGACCCGAGGATTAACTTTTTAGTGCAGCTGTCAGACGTTTTTTAAATTGTAATTAATTGCAAAGTTTCAATACTAAATACTGATTAATCCCATTTTTTAATCACATTTTTACAATTCCATTATTTTTGCATTTCAAAACAGTTATGAATTCCATATTGAAAGGTAAATCATTTCTTACTAGATTGTCTTGATTAGGAATCAAATGACAGCAAAAAATTACATGGGACTATCATCATGTGGGCTTGTTTGTAAAGGGGAGACTCATGGGTACCCACAGAATGCATTTTCATGATGATATCTTGAGGTCAGAGTTTAAGGGACCCCTGTTAAATGGCCATGCCATTTTTCCATCGCCACAATGTAGTCTAACTTTGGAGCATTACTTCACCCCCTTAATGAGAAACTAGCTTGACATGGGTGGTACCACTGGATTTCTGTGGTTTTCTGATTTGATATGATACCAGTATCATGATTAATTTCAAAACGCAGCCAGGTACAGCCTCTTAAAGACAGGAAAGTCAGCTGAGGTTTAATGCAAAATAAATAAAATGTTAATTATGGACCTTAGCCACAACATGTTAATGTTGACAGCCCTACTAAGTAGATTTTGGTGGTCAAAAGTCAAGGTCACTATGACCTCACAAAACATGCTTTTGATAACGTGACAAAGGTTTACACAGTTATGATATTATATAAACAAAAGTTCAAAGGTCACCTTCACTTTGACATAACTTTCTGCAAGAGCACTTTTCTGGCCATTACTTTATGTCATAACTCAGGAAGTGATCCTGAATTCGATGAGATGCTGAATTGGTGATGGTAATCTTGAAACATCCAACACTGGCATGAATACTACTCATTTCATCCTTCATAGAGATGAATCAGGTCCTGTTTTGTAAAGCACCTACTGCACATCTAATTTTTGATTCCATTAGAGCTCCATTAAAGGGGGCGGCCTGTGTGAAACAGAAATTTAGAAATAAGTGACATGTCACAACTTCATTTAATATTACTCACTGTCCACTCTACTCTGGAGATCCACTAATAGGTCCTCAATGAATGGTCAGCCCACAATTAAACCCCCTCCACCCTTGTTCTTTTTTCCTTCCTTCGACCCTCCAAATGCATCTCTGTGGCGAGGCAAATGTCACTAAATGCCAGGCCAGGCTTACCATTCCAAAAGCCAAATGTTAGTTCATCTGTTATGTCAATTTCCACTCAGCCTGACCAGCTGTTCTCCGGGTTGATTCTCTTTAGCCGCAGTGACAGGAATATGAGATTGACCCTTTGGCCTGTTCTGGCTTTAGTAGATCAGACATGACCAGTGTGAGTGCACATACAATGCTTTTTCAGTTCATTCAATCCATGTCTTTCAAAGCAGATGTTAGTTTCTAATACCTTTATGTAGAAAAAAAAGGATGGCTTCAGAACTTGCCAATTGCTGATTCATTTTCATTTGTTGCCTTATAGCCCTGAACAGCCTGCTTCTTACCGTCTGTCAGTAGGACATTTTTTAAGAGGCACTCAAGGAAATGAGACAGCTTGTTATTGCTTTTAAAGTGCACCCTTTTGTACGTTACAGTGGTGATTCATCAAAAACGTGGGTGACATATTCTGCGCATCCCTCTTACAAATACTATACCGCTCTAAACAGTTTGTCACAGCGCCTTTTGGTTTCAAACTTCTGGATTTGAACTTATTGACAAATTTCCCATCTGAAGTTGTCCACTGAGTGATGGCATATGGAGGACAATAAACCTTTGTTGCGTTAATTAAAGCTTTATGAAATGAAGCAGATGACGAAAAAGCAAGGCCCAAGCCTCAGTCAGGCAGGTTGTTGGAATAAGAATATTGCTTCCACACAATTAGGTTTAATATTGTATTTAGAGGAGTGAATGCAGCTTTATGAGAATTCAAATCCAAACAAAGCATCACAATCAAATATTGGAACAAAGATAATTGAAAATAATGACTTAAATACAACATATGAAGAAAACAGGACTGTGGCAGATTATGGGTGTCATGCCTCATGAAAAACACTCTGAGAGCAGGCACATCCAGCTATATCGCATGCCCTGTTAGTTAGCCATGAAGTGAAAATGAGCATCCTACTCTGCGGGATTCAGCCTGACAAGTATGTGCAAATGGACTGAATCTCTTAAAGTATACCCTGGGTAACAGTTCTTGTCTCTTTCTCTGGTCTCCCCCTCTTTCTTTCTCCCATAGTGACACTCAACATCTGTAACCACTGTGACACAATCTGCGAGTAATCCATAACCATAAATCTGATGACATCTTATCTGGGCAGTGGGGGTGGGGGGATGGGGTTACATCCCTAGCAAGACAGGAGCAATATCATCGTCCACTAGCCAAGCATCTACAGCACCTCCAGAACCTTGAAATTAGAACAACCAAGCAGCAGATATCATCTGCAGCTTTTTTTTTTTTTTATCCTATCTGACACACATTCACACGCACATACTGTACTGTATTGGACACACATATGTACCATCTCATCTGCTAATACATCAGGCTAATATGGTGTTATTAAAAATACAATACAGGCTGGTCAATGTTGTACGCCACCAATATAATGAAGGTGCTTCCGTGACCATAGCTTGCGAATACATCACTGTCCACTGAAAGCTATTCCAGCATGACATGAGCCTGTATTTCCCATCTCCTTTCTCATCCTGTTATGAAACATGCTTCAACCTACCTTAAAGAGAGACCGTGTAACTTTTATAAGAAGAATTTTCACACTCTTCCTCCTCCAGGTTCAAATTGGATTTATAAACAATTACATATGCATTAAAACTCAATTTTGCTCAGTTCAGTACACTCAAGGATTTTGCTTTTTTGTTCGTGGATTCTTCTTTTAAAGGCTTGTCTTTGGCATTTTGACTTTCACTATCTTGGATTTTTGGAGCCATATTTGTATGAGAGGTAGCTTTTTGCTTGGTTAGCACACTGCATGATAATCTGTGGTTAATTGTGATAATGCTGTTAATCGCAATTGCTTCGCTTAAAACCTTTAAAATATAATGTATGACATGAAAAAGCTAAACTCCTTAGATGGTCTTTTAGTACAATCAAATGCTGAACAAGACTCGTTTTGAAGACCAATAATCACAATTAGCTTCTATAAAATAAAAATAAACTGAAGTAGCAATAGCTACATTACCTAATCCCTATTGTCGCCGTAATATTTGCTTGTGAACAGACAATATTGACCACTGAACGCAGCCACCCCCCTTGATTATGCAAACATTTTAGCCTTGATGACATTTAAAAGGGTGTGTTAAATAAAAATTCACGCAGTTAGAATGAACACTGTAATCATAATTATTCCTGCTGTGAAGGTGAAAATGATAACTTTGAGGGTCTTCGGGGATTAACTGGCTCTTGGAGCCAGCCTCAAGTGGCCATTAGAGGAACTGCAGTTTTTGGAGGCTTTCACATTTGTTTAATTTATTTTTTTTTCAACAGAAAACTAACAAAAAATCCAAAGGGCTATTGGCAGCTTTTATGCAATACCATCACTAGTTTTCAAAATCCCATATTTGTCACATTTGACACTAAGGTTAATGCATTTCAACTGCAAGGTGAAGCACATACGACGTATTAGGAATAATAGAAGCTTTAGATTGACGCTGTTTTCTTTTATCGTTTTTCCAGTCTTACTGCACTAATGTACCTTTAATGCATTTGAGACCGCATGCTTAGATAGACTATTGATTTCTTCTTATAATCAGCCTTATTTCTGTACAGATTGTATCAGTCATTTTACTTTGTCAGTGCACACAGCGCACTGCACTGTAAAATCCATTAATCAAGTAAAATATCTGGCAAGTCCAGAGAATTCTTTTCTCTATGAAACTCCCACTCTTATATTTCTTATTGTCCAGTAATGTGTTTTAAGTCTCAATGATAGCATCAAGTTCATGCTGTATATTGCTCCAAGGCTATCTCTATGGTAAATAGCCTGCGATAACCATCCTTATTATGTCTGATGCTGCCAAGTTGTCACCATCTATGAAATAACACCACTATTAGCAGCTAATGGTGGGCTCTACAAAAGACAGATTTTGAGTGAAGACACTATTAATTCTCCAGGGGTCAAATACAATAAGTGTCTGTGTGTGGCTCTACTGTATGAGATTTTACAATAGTACCATTTAATCACAATTGAGGTCACTGGAGAGCTCCTTAGCAACTGAGAGTGTTGTGCTGAAGACATCACCTCAGTTCAAGAGATAAGCGTAAGCATAGATGGATGGTTTGGAATGGGAGTGTAATTAGAGCTTGTTGTGGCAAATTATGACTGTGTAACAAAATATGTCGGAAAAGCTGTTGTCTTCGGTTAATTATTTATCGCCAAACACTGGAAAAACTGGAAAAAATCAGGTTGGTAAGACATGTTAGATGAGCGAGAACACGTGACTCCATTTTTACCCTAGCTGTAAACATACATCTTTTTAAGTGAGTGTTGGGCTTTGGAATGTAAGAGATTTGGTCAGGCGCTATCAGTAAATCATTTCCCAGGGTGTACAAAAGTGATTTATTATATCAGGTAAGAATTGAGCCTGTGAAATTATCTTATATGAAATGCTGATAGGAGGGTAGGTGATGCACTAAAGCACACATGCTGTGTTGTTAATAGATGGCTTACAGGTAGCATTGCTGTTTTCGGGGCATCTAATGTTTGGTGATGACAGCTTTTGGACTCATGCAGAGTTCTGAAAGGGTTTTATCGGAGCAAAATACCACTAACAACGCGCTGTGGAGAAGAGAGGCCCTAATTACTAGTTCCAGACCTTAGTGTGGCATGATAGAGGGATTTCTAAAGGGACTGTCTGGTAGAAGAATTTGAGGACAGATTGTTCGATCGCTCGTTAATGTGAAATCTCAGCAGGTTGGTGTTTTAGTTAGACAGATATTTGACTGAGGCAAAGCTGCTCTGGAGGCATGTTCAAACACAAGCCGAAGCTACACAGAAAAATGATGCACTAAAGCTTAAGCTTTTGGGTTAAGCAGTTAACCCAGCTTTCAAGTTCAAACTGCAACAGCACAGCTTTATAGGAAAGCTTGCTGACTAACCACAAGTTAAACAACTTCATGGTTGTAAATTAATGAATCACTAATCCCTTGAAAGCTTACTTAAAATTGGTACTTGTCAGATGGATAAACTGGAACAATTTGTTGGTTAATCAATTAAACAGACTGGCAAACACCTCCTCGTCCCAGCTTCTCAGTTCTAATAATTTGCTACTTTTTACTTTTTATTTTATTTCAATTTTATTTTATGTTTGTCTTATGTGACAATAACCAGAATATCTTTGGAGTTTTGGAGTGTTAGTCAGACAAAACAAGCTATTTTACTATAATCACCATGGCCCTAAAAAGATTATGATGAACATTTTTTACAATATCCCTTTCTAATAGCAGACATGGCAGACTCATTACAGTAGGAAAAGCTGTATTGAAAATGCCAATGGTGGCTTCACTGAGAGTGACAATGTGCAAACATGCAGGATACAAGGATTCTGAAATCAAAGCAGCTAAATGGAATTCAGCACTCAGTAGTTTCATTATTTATACCTGTGTTGCTCCTGCTGCAAAAGTCTTCTGTGAAAAAGGCCTGTACAAGACACAAGGACTTTTCGATTAAGCATAATATTCAAATCATATTGCTCATAGTCATACGTTTGTTTTTGAAATGTATTGCTAACAGTGACAAACACGCAAAATATATATGTTTGTTGTTTCTGAAATATTTAGAATCAAAACATAGTTTTGCAGTGAAAAAGAGCTCTAAGTCTTATTTATAACCTCTGGTCTTAGCAACCCTATATGCTTCTTGGAGAAAAACAATGTTTTTTTTTAAAGTATTTTTACACCGTTTGACACCAGAAAACTGTTTAAAACAAATAGTTTGTGGAATTCCAGGTTTTTATTTGCTTAGATGATTGAATATAAAACATAATGGGAATTAGTTCCACTTCTGGATGTGTTGAAACTTGACTTACAGCTCTGGCCATATGGGGGCAGTGTAAGTGTCAAGGCCCAGACACACCAAACTGACAGGACTAGTGGCAACATCGGCTGCCTGTTGCTGTCTCATGTCCCTTGTGTCTCAACCAGAAACTTGTGCTTAAACACCACTAAAGACTACAACCCATGGCCAACTAGAACATAACCTTGTGCACTAGCCAACAATTATTGTTAACCATTTTCAATAAGAGAGAAATGGCAAAACCATATGACAGGTTCATTTTGACCTCACGCCTTCTTGACTTTAGTCATTTGTTTGCTTTCCTCTGAGTTGAACTGCCAATCAGAGTGATTTCACTCATCAGTTGAGTCTGCTGGATCTAATGCTGATTTGACATTTAGGGCTTACTAGTGCTAATGACATCAGACACACTGATGGCTATATTTCAACTACCATTTGCATTAATTTGGTGTTATAGTTCAGGCCTTTCTTTTAGCTCTGTTCTGGTTGCCACCACCCTCTGAGGCTCTTCAGCAGCTAAATGATTCACTACATTCGCTTTCTAGATGCTAAAATTGTTACTATTTAGAGCTGACTGGGCAGCATACAGTGGGTTTATCTTGGTTTTCTTCATTAAAACAGATGCATGCAAAAGCTTCAAACAAGACTCCGAGATTAAAACCAATTATTAGTAACACCTCTATTACAATCAGTCATTTGACTTGTTTTTCATATGAGAATATTGGTCAGTGCAGCTTTTAGTTGACTACCCTGTGACGCTTCCTTTTGCGCAGGTAAAATGTCTCAAAATGAAGCTATTATTTTCCTCACTGAGGAACTCAACAGTCCGCTGAGTTGAATCCCCACTCCTGCAACTTTAACCAAAACCAGACAATTACCTGCTCTGCATCTATCAAATGTTTGTCTAACTTCAAAGAGTGTTCCCTCTGTTAGCACAGGTATTGTTCGATTTACTTTGACAATAAAGGAATTTCCCTTTATTTATTCAGCTCCAGTTCTTAGCATGGCAAGTGGCCTGCTGTGCCTTCTACTATTACTGGCTCATCTAATAGCAGCCGAATATGGCCGATGCTCTGAATAATGTGGCTCCAAATGCCGTGCACAAGAAGTGCAAGCAGCCTGGGAGATGAATTGGCCCTTTGTAGACTGGTTCAATGATCACCCAAATGTTTTATTGAGCGAAATGTTTTGACCAATGATATGTGAACCATAAATATGTATTGAACACATTGTTTGATGAATAGGTTAACAATGTTTAGACTCAGCTGAGGATTTTCACTCTGCATAGCATGATATCGCTGGGGAGGCTCAATGAAGGGTAAAAATAAATTGGAAAAGCTGAATTAGAAGTGAATCTATTGCATTGCATCAATACCAAGTGATCTGGGGCTGTGGGTGTTTTTAAATGCCGAAAAAAGGGTTTGGGCTGAGAAAAACATGGGAGAGGTCAGAGAGGATGTTTGATTATGTTTGGCCTCAACGCAGCATTTGTATTGACCTGAGATTGCCCAGCAGACTCAAATTAAATCAAACACCCACAAATAAAACATGGTTTTGGTTCAAGTAAACAGAGGTAGACAAATAGAGTACTCCCAAATATACAAAATGCACTCCTCTAGTTTTGATCTGTGTGGCTATTTGGAATGAGACCCATTTGATTTTACAAAATGTCAAGGCACGGTTACTAACTTCGGAATTGATTTAATTCTAAAACCCTCAGCTTAAAAACTCACTGAATAGAAACATAATCTGTTAAGTCTAACCAAACTTAGTAAAGTAAAAGGAAAAAGGCATGCAACCTTGTTCAATCCTTCCTGATTTGTACAGCATGCTAACTTGTATGTAGGCATAGACATGGAAATTTTACAAATTAGTCTTTTTGCCAAGACTTGACTCTGATAGCAGTGTTGTTGTGCAGCCTCCTGTAGTTTATAGTTCTTCATTTTGATATGTCAAGGTAGTTTACTGAGTATTGCTGACTATGACTGATAAACTCAGGTTCACTTTGAGGAAAATTATTAACTCCGAAAAAGACAAATTAGTCCTACGTGGGGATATAATGGTTAATTTGATGTTCAGTTTCAGATTTATATATTTATGTAGGCATTTATCATTTTGATTTAAATGTTCAATTCAACAGTTGCATTTCTTGTGATGAGTAAACAGATCTTTGTTTGTAAAATTAAAATTTGAATGTCCCTTTTAAGATGATGGACTGATGCCTGGACTCACAGTGCAGGAGGCTTGAGGCAGGTGCAGAGTCAGGGCAGCATTACATGATCCTGGTGGCAAATTACAGAGAGGCGCAGGCCAGCATGCAGCTCTCTCAGCTGGAAACTGACAACTTTCCAAAACCTGCCAATGGCACTGACTTCACCCTGCTGACAGACAATGCCTATCCTTCCCATTAAACTGACTAAAAAATCAATAAGTCCATCAATATCTACATTCCCAATTCAAGATAGCACTGTCTGCTGTCTTGATAAATAGCAGTCCCTACTGTAGTACTATAAGTTGCACAGAAACATATCACCACGACAGCGGTTGTACCAAAAGAGCCATGGGGCCACCATTGACAATAACATGACCTCCCAACAACAATGAATCAGTATTTGGCTGTGAGATGTCTAACATTCTGGTCAGAGGTGAATCTTTGACCAGACTAACCTCTGTGGATGATGTCATGGCAACATTATAGAACCACAAATTTTGATTCATGGCAGTGCAACTGAGCTGCGACAGGTCAAGTTATAAACTGTAAAAGGGGGGGGGGGGACTATTCAGGTTTTTTTTCTTTCTTCTCTGAGTGCTTTTTTGCAGCAAGCGTGACAAAGTCATTCAGGCTTCATATTGAATCCCATAGCTGTTAAAAGCATTTAAATGGATGGTAGTCATGACAATTGTAAGCAAGCCCCAGTGTAAAATAGCATTCAATTCGCTGTTGTACTGCTGTATTGTACAAAGCATAATAAAGTATGAGCACTTACCAAAAGCCCCTTATCATCATCATGCGTCTCTTAGCTTTAGTCTCTGTAGGTGGTGCTGTATTTTACACAGCTATGATCCTCTGTTCTCCTCCATCATGTTATTCGTACCCTTGTTTCTTTGTTTGAAAGGAAAGGAAGTAAACACACTTGAACACATTCAAAAATTTAAAAATTTTCTCACGTGCCCCAAACAAACAATTTGAAATGCAACACTTGTTTTTGCTCCCATTTTTCACAGGTTTAAGTTAAAGATCTAAGACAGTTTTCATCCGCTCAATAGATACATTTATCTCAAATGTTGGTCACAGATTTGTTAAAATCTGTGTTACCGGGCACTTCTCCTTCTGAAGATAATCCATCCACCTGACAGGTGTAGCATAGAAAAATGCTAATTAAACAGCATCATTAAGACACAGGTGTGCCTCAGTGAAATGCCACTCTAAAAGTAGTAATTTTATCATCCAAGAAAACGACACAGATGTCCCAAGTTTTAAGGGAACATTCATTGGTATGCTGACTGAATCTTCACCAGAGCTGCTGCCTGTGAACCTAATGATCATTTCACTGCCCTAAGCCGTCTCCAATGTCTTGTCCCTGAATTAACCACTCAAGCTGTTCTCACTCTGATCTTGTCAAATAGCGCCGCTCTGTCATGGCTTCCGGTGTACTTGTGTAACACCAAAAGCCACCTTCTGCATCCATATGCAACGCACACAGACGCGTCAGATGATACCGCGGTCAGACAGAACTGATGGTGTACACCTGAAGTTGGTTACTATGACAAACTGCCATCAGATCCGACCCTGGTCAGGATGACATGCATGCAGATGAGCATCCCTGCGATGGTTTGATTGTTGCATCAGTTGTTCAGGTGGCTGGTCTCAGACAATCTAGCAGGTGAAAATGCTGGATGTGGAGGTCCTGAGCTAGTGTAGCTACATGTGGTCTGCAGTTGTTAAACTGGTTGGATGTACTGTCAAATTTACAAAAAACGCTTTTGCAGCGTCTTATGGTAGTGAAATGAACACTCACTTTAGAGGCAGCAGCTCTATTGGACAGGCCTGCAGTCAGCTTGTCAGTAGCATGCTTCCTCAAAACTTGTTACATCTGTGGTGTTGTGTTGTGTGATAAAACTGCAGATTTCAGAGTGACCTTTTATTGTGACCATCCCAAGGCACACCTGTGTAGTAATGATGCTGTTTAATCAACATCCTGATATACTTAGGTGGATGGATTAAATTTTAACAAATCTGTGACTACAATTTTAGTAAAATATATCTAATGAGTGCATAAAAAAGTCCTTGATCTTTAACTTGAATCTGTGAAAAATGGGAGCAAAAACAAAAGTGTTGCTGTTTAAATACACTGAACAAAAATAGAAAACACTTTTTTTTCTAAAAATCTGAAAAACTATCTGAACCAGATTTACAAGAAATCACTATTCTGTTCATTGATAGAGAATAGCTAAGGACTTATTTATGTGAATGTGTCCCAGATTATGATGACAGTACACAGAGGGTACTGTGTCAACAAAATTAAATGAGGATCGAAATTTCATAGTATGAAAGTGCTGAGCACGGATGTTGCGTGGGTGTACTTTGAATTTTAATTAATTTGGGCACTCATTTGGTGAAGGGGGTGTCACCTTTCCAAATGGTTGCCATTCTGTGTGTCATTTTGTAGGGAAACTTTTCAGTTGATATGTTCTTGATAACAAGACATTTCACCATGTAGGTGTTTTCTGCTTTGCTTGTGTGTTCTCTGTTTCTGTGTGTTTTCCTACACTGCAGTGCATTGAGCTCTCAGGGCCACGATAGTAAACGGCAACAACAACCGAGAATGTGTTCCAAGGAAAAAATCAGTTATCTTGTCAGCAAGGGGTAAGGTACCCAAGTTAAGAACCTATGGGGTATAGTGTGCACTGTGAAAGGTTAGATGGTTTTATGCGTGGGTTTGATTTTATGTAGTGATAACCTTGAAACATCTCATGTCCCTCTGAAGAGAAAGGTCGGTGGTGTTGTGGGGGAAAAATGACAGACAGACCACTAACACTCCAGCAATGTGCTTCATCGACATGGATTAAAAGTAAACTGCTCAGTGGGAGACCGAGCCATTACTGTAATGATGAAAGGCAGCGCGAAGCTGGCTTGTCAGCGAGCAAGAGTGTGCACTTTTTACCTTCAGACTTCATTAAAAGGAGATCCAGAGGGCTTAGCCTGGAAGACCACTGCTTGCGGTGGATTGGGGCAAAGGGAGACGGGGGATGCAGGGTCTGTGCAGTGCATGTGCATGAAAATCTGTATGTGTGGGCGTGAATGTGTACATGCACGCATCAGGCCATGCTTGTCTGGTTTTGTGTGTGAATCTGTTCACACGCTTCTTGTCCGTGCTTTGGTTGCATAACTCTTTATCATGCCGTGGCCTCTCACTCCACTCAACATGCTGGTCAAAGATGAAAGACATCTGTTCCTCTGATGAGGGCTGAGGGGGCACAGGATATTCCTTATCGGCAACTCCACGTTGCCTTGGGATTAGTATTGATTTCTAATGAGTGAAACAAGCTCTTTTTTTTGTTTTGTTTTAGTTAGAAATGTCAATTCAGCAAAAGCTGAAAGCTGAAAGCTGTGGCAAGGTCACTAATAGGCCCCTGACCGCTGACTTAAAAATAAAATGTAAATCACTTGACATGATTTTGCATTACACATGGAAAAAACGTAGTAATAAAGTAATGTTTGAGATGAAACAAAATCAACATGAAGAATTTGTGGTTCGACTGATCAACCACCTTATAGTCAGACCCAACTTTACATGTCCTTAAGTTTTCACGTTATGCCTGCAATCAGTTAAACAGTCAACTTCTCCTATGGTTGGGCAATTAAACGATACATTCACGACTGTACACGATTCACTTAGTGCATAGCTAATTGTTATTTTGGGTGGATGTTTGTTATTTTCTTTTTGCTTATTTAATTGTCCCTCTCTGAGGAATCAGTGGAAGTTGCTGATCAGCAGGCGGCACTTGTTTTGTTTATGAGAAAGTTATGTGTTTTTGGGGCAACACGAAGTGCCAGTTATTCTCAGAAAAACATTAAGCTGCAAATAACTGGCAATATTTGGGAAAAAATTCATTTTTTTTGCATATTTATTTTATGTGGATTAAGCAAATTGAAATGCATGGAAAAAGTTGTTTGCAAGCTTTCCGACAATTCGAGAATCACACTGTGATGCTTATTTTAAGATCTGTGTTTGTAGGTGGGAAGTGCAGTGTGGGTCAACTTTTAGGGCCCCTGTCTCCTAAATGGTTTGTCACACTGATTAATCAAACCACGTTCGAATATTCTCTCGTATAGGTTCACAAGAATTGTGAAGAATTTGGCTGAAATCCAAAGTGGTATATTTACATAGTGAATGATTTCTGACTCTTTTGTCAGTGAAAGGTTTAAGGGAGCGTGTGATAAAAAGGAAGTAACAAAAGAAAGTTAGATTATTAAGATTTCTGCATAACTTTGAATGAGCTTGAATGCATTACACCCAGTCCCAGGCTGTTAATCACTCAGAGGTTACTGGCATAGAAAGTAGTAGTTGGCAGTTCATCAAGTTGTGGAGTTTTTTGCAGCAACCTGTTCCACATTAGCATTAGATAAGTTAATCTTCCAGCACTATTGCTGGCCCTCAGGTGGCACTGTGAGCACTGTGGGAGCAGTTTAGGTACTCAATGTTCTTCTTGCTTCAATAGATAATGCTAATTAGCAATACCAACTGACCCAGTGATCAAGCACCAGCAACACCTGACACACAGACCATCAGTTAACATCAGGGCTAAGCGTGAGTCTAAAATAGATTGGATTTGAAGGTATAAAACATTGATTTAGCCAAATTAACTGAGTGTATATACACCAGTTTACAGATGGCTCTTGTATTTCCCTGGCTCTTATCTGATCTCCTCAGATGTAATCTCAGTAGAGAGCTGACAAGTTAGATGGCTAATTTCCTGACTGGGAAGCCTCAGTATGTCCACGTGGAAAACACAATGTCAGAGTCATTCCATCAGCAGCCCCCCTGCAGGGCAGTGCACTAGCATCTTATTTCTGAATAGGGAATACAAGGTTTGGCTAAATTTACCACATGTAAACAACCCAATGGTCTGACTTGGGACTTGCTCTCTTCAAGGAGAGTTGCTGTTGTTCTATCCTCCATCTGCCCTCTTTTATGCCTGACTTGGTCAGTACAGTAATCCTGAGACATTGACTCAGAATTTTGAAATGTATATTCTCTGTTTTTTATTTTTTGTCGGGTTTTTTATTTTTTCAGTTTTTTTCTGGGTCAACCATGTAATGTATTGCATTGATATCACTGATTTAATGCCAGCAAATGAGGTTGTTTCTATATTTTTGCACAAATCACTTCCCAGACAGGTTGAAACTATTCTTTCATTTACAGAGATCAATGAAGGTTTAAATAATAATATTACCTTAGATTGCCCACATATAGTTTAACTTTAAAGGCATTTGGAGTATTGTCTATTACCATTATCATTATCATCCATCACTGTAAAATTGTGCATATCCTTCACAAGTTTTAGTTGTTTGACTCTCAAGCTGAAGTTGGACTTAACTGTCAAACTGCCATTCTTTCAACACAGTTCTCACAATTCCTCAACAGAATGGAGACAGAAAGCAGATGAGAGAAGCGCTTTCATACTGACTGTCACTTCTCAGGGACAATATTTCCATTTGGAAATGTATTACTACAAAACCATGCTGAGCAGTACCTAACCACCCACCATTGAATCCCACACAGACTCTGGTTTGACTTTTAAAACAATTTAAAAGGGAAAAAGGAACGTAAGAACAAAAAAGGCCATGTAAAAGCAAATTATTTCCCATTACCACAGCAGAATGGTCACTAGATCACCCTTGGCTTAATGCTAACATTAGCATGACAATGACAGTGGCACAATGTATGTAGAGATGCACCAATTTATCTACCGACCATTGCTATCTGCAAATAAGATGATATTCAAAGATGGCAGTGGTGTTGTGATGTGTTCAACCTCTAATCTGTAAAAATGAATATTGAGCAAAGGTTTACCTGGAGCAAAAGAAGGAAAAATAACATCAACAAAATAATTGGATCATTCAAATTGTTTTTTTTTTTTTTTTTAAACATCAGTTTAGGTATTGGTCCAAAATTTCACAACTCATGCATCTGGACTAACATTCCTTTGTTTTGCAGTTGTAATGTTTATAATGTTCACTATTTTAGTTTAGTTTGCTAGTATGCTAATATTTGCTAATGAGCACCATAGTATGCAGGCGTCTGTGCGGCTGTGCGGTTTTAAAAGAATATGAGCTTACAGAATCACAGATATGACTTGTTTGATGAAAAATAGCACAAAAAAATGTGTTTTTCTACTGTAGCTTTTTATCTGAACAAATGAAACGACACTATCATAGCATGTGTCGCAGGCTGGATTTGTTCCAGATTGGCATCAGGCATTATTTACTGTTTGGAGAAAACAGCAGGACAATAAATAATTTCACAAGCTTGTTAGCCAGTTGAACTCTGTGCAGATTTTTTCTGTAGGCCAAAACATAGTGTTAGCTTCCTTATTTTCTGGTCCAATACATGTCAGTTTGATTTGAAAAAACAAATACACATTGTAAATGTCTGATTTATGTAACCGTTAAAAAAGGTTCTCTCTTTTGTTAAACCTTAAAATCACACACTGAATCGTCTTTGAGGTTATCACCTTTAATTTTCAGCACACTGGAGGAAAATAATAGACTAAGAACACCCGAGCTGCAGCTTCATATTTGTTGTGATACTTTACAATCCAACACAACAGGCCAAATTAGACTGATTAGCTCAGACAATCACATTCATTAGACATTTAGTCTTACACCAGCTGTGTCATACCCAGCACATATTCACATCTTTTCACGGTACTACAACTGCTTTTCATTTCAAGTGGAAATAGATGAGGACTGTTTTCCCATCCATCCACCCATCCATATTGTAATATCTGTGATTAAAGGACAAAAACAAAGACTGCTCGCAGATGATTTCCCATTTGTGGGCTCTGTATTTTTTATTGTTTAGCTGGAGTGCAAGGTCCATATTAATGTTCCTGCAGAACATTTTTCACATCGATAATTACCTGCCTCATGCAAACAGCTAACAGGGAAGGCTACAGACAGTAATCAGCAGTTTCTGTATGCTCCTCGGCAGTGTACAGTATCATGTGCAATAAACAATCTGTTCATCCAATGCAGTCTTAGATATGAAGCAGTACGCCTCAGGGTGAGTCTGCTGATATTCCACATGCGAGACCACATGATCAAAGAGTGTGCCTGTGAAATAGGAACAAAGTCAGTCAGTTCAGGCACCAGGTCAGGCACATGGTGGTTATATGTACCATGCTGCATCTGCTGTAGGTGTCCTTGATTTTATAATGAGACCGTTTGGGCTCTAAAAATTATTCATAGCTGGTGGGTGGACCCCATTATTGACATTGACTGCAATGCAAATGATGGTAGCTTGAGCATTTTGAATATCCGGGACAAATGTGGAATGTTAATACATATAATATGACTTTATCAGGAACAGAACAGTAGCTGCATGGCCAATTAATGCATGGATGTGTCTCTTTTTTAATCATTAGCACTGCGGTTTTTATAGCAATGCATGATTCCATCACAACATTGCGTTATATTAAATGTCCAAAATGACAGCAATGCTCCTAGCAACAAAAAAAATACAAGATGAATCCTTTAAGCGCTGTGTCTGCAGGTCCTTAAAATGCCTTAAAGGCCAGACACAACAAACTGACATCAATAAAAAGAACTAGTGGGGAAAAAAGCCGACTATTGAATCATCTCACGCTATGTTTCAGGCAAAGGTTTCACATGAATACACCGCAAAGACTACAAACAACAGCCAACTAGCATGTATATTCCGTGCCTACACGAGAGGAAATAACTGTCTGTACCAACAGGGGAGGAAGTCCGTTTATAGAAAGAGAAACTGGAGGACTAACAGGATGGATTTTAGATGCTAGTTAGCCAGTCAGCACTTTAAAAATGCAATGCCATCTTGGAAAAACAAATGATATTTCCGTGTACTAGCGAACAATAATGCAAACAGTCACAAACTTGCTAAAGAGATCAGTGGCTAAAAGACATAATCTTTACTCATATAAGTTGTTGAACTGCCAAGTAGAATTATTTAATTCATCGAAAGGGCTCCACTGTTTCTGACACAGATGCAACCCACTGAGTCAGCCAAAAAAACGGCGAAAGTTGAGGGCAGATTTATGTAAAGCAAAAATGCAGGCCATAGACGCTCACCGCTGGTTCGATAATGATCAAAAGCCGACCTTCTGCTTAATGGTGAGGCCCTTGAAATGTCTGAAATCCAACTTCATTAATTCTAGACCTTAAAAGTTATTAAATTGTCTCAAATTTTAATGCGAGGTGTCAATTGCCATTCATCAGTGTTTTGTCTAATATCCTTTCACCATCTTTTCATTTCTATTTGTCAAAATCCGTCAAACTCGTCAGCTTGAAAGTTCATATTTCCATTGTTAAAAATATGTACACCCCCCCACTGAACCTACTATACTTTATTCTTGCATTTATCTGTTGGCAAAATGATGATAAACCTAACTCACTCTAAGAACCATATTCCTACCAAAAACCTACCTCTGCACAGGACCACATATATCAACCTGCAATGGCTGAATTAGAGAAGTCCTTAATTTGGTTGAATATCTTGAAAAGGTTTGAAAAAGCAAAAAAATCTAAGTGTCAGATATCTGTCACCACACTGCTCATAAGAGCTCCTTGGATATCCTCACCGATCATAGCTGCAGATCCCAAGTCATGAAGAAATGGAAGGCCTGATTGATTGATGGTTTGACTGATAAGTTATAACACCACACACTTGGGGATAAACCAGCTGAAAATGTTGCTTTTTTAAAGCTAGAAGCCTCCAGCCTTCTATTTAAAATATGGCTGCGATTATGCAAGAACTCTTGCATTTTTTGCATCATTTTCATTTTTCAATGTGAGTTTTTGTTTTGTTTTGTTTTGTTTTTTTTAAGAGGAGCTTTCAGTATTCAGAAAAGCCTCCAGTATTCACAGGATTACCATCAAAATCAGATTCAACCAAAACACTGTCCATTATAATTTTATTTAAATTGGGATATTGTAACTTTTTCTGAAGAGCAACAATAGCACACTCAGCAATGTCTGTCACACAGCTGTATGACCTACATTTTAAGATTGGATATCTGTCGTTAGTATAAGTTGGCGGTTATACCAGACTAAAAGTACAAATGCTTTATTTTTTTCTCTCAAAACCCTCACTCTATAAAGATAATAGTTATCCTGTACAATCTCGCTTTTAGCATCCCAATAGGAATATATTAATGTCCATCATATATTCCAACTTATCCTTGCATTGACTTTTAATGATGTGTCAGTATGGGTTACCCTTTGTGCCAAACTAAAATGAAGTAGGTTTTATTTTTGAAAAGTTGAGACTTTTGAAGCAGCTGCATGTGAATGAGCCAGAAGGAAAGAGAGACTGAAAAGGTTCTCCTCAAGTTCACACCTTCACTAGTTATAATGTAGCAGCTCCATGTGTCAGCGTCCTGAAAGGGAATGAGGTGTTATGGTATATTCCTCCAGTCATGAGAACAGCAACAAGCTGCTGGTTCATCATGGAGGTGTACCCTGGAGCCCACAGCAGGGCCACTTACGGCCTAAAAGAAAGCTCTGATCTGAATCGCCCTCTTTCTGTCGTTCTGCAATTCAGTCTTCTCCAAGAACGCAGCCTGTGAATCGCACCTGCGTGTTGTTTTTTTTGTTTTTCACAGGCTTTTTATTTCCCCTCACACATCATCTTTTATACCAACCTCCACCGCAGCTACATTGTGCGCTTTTTCACGGAGATGTCGTCCATCATCCTCCGTTTCCTCAAGCTTAGTTTTAAACTTATCCGCCAGCCGAGCTGATGCTGAGCAGCTCGTTTCTCAGCTGGAGTGATAACTATCTTTTGCATGCCTGGCACAGGCAGACCTGAAAACTCTCCCCCCGTCTCTCCCCGGGGCCAACACAGCATTATTGATTCGAAAGTTTTCCTGATTAATTCAGGTAGAGCTGTAACGGGAGGAGCACTGTGCTTGTTGCAGTTTGTTGTCATCAAAGTTGCGTCCACATCCACACACAAATACACACTCACACACACGGGGGGAGGGTTCTGTCCAGAATGCTAAGCTCCATGACAACAAATTGTTATGTAGGATTTGGATTTGGATTCACCCAAGCTTACACAAGTGTAGGGCTGGCTCAGACCAAAATACTGTGGTCCATGTGATTCACTTTGTTCGAGGAAAGGTCTTTGCAATTGATTTTTCTTTTGATTTTTTTATTTTAGTGTTTGTTTGTTTTTTCTTTTTTTTTTTTAATTGTGAATGGATTCCTCATCCATTGTTGCAATAGTGTTGTTTTCTTTCTTTTAAAAAAAGCCTATTTTACCTGTTTAAAATGCTTTTTTCCAAGTGAACAACTTTCTTTTTGGCAAGTATGTCAAGAATGCATGAAGACCAAGTTCTTTAACAAAACACTGATTCTATGATGAGCACCATAGATGCATATATAAATGAAGCAATTATGACATAAACAGCATTCCTACCACATCAAAACATCCAATACTTCAAGCCTTGGGATATGTGATGTTCCAGCTGAGCACAGACATGCCTCTAACTTCCCCTTGTGAATTATTTATGGTTGCACTTCTTTGGACATGGACTTGGGTGAATATTTCATGCAACTTATTTGCCCCTCGTAATAGGTTTGACTTAAGTCTGACTCTAGCTTGCTCTAAGGGAGCCCTTGCCAATTGGACGGCTAACCTTTCTCTGCCCAAAGTGTGAAACTGGGCCAAGGAAGGAATGAAAGGTCTAATTCCGTTTGCAAAGCCTGAAATGTGATGTGCAGCACTGCTGATGCAGAACATTGTGGAATACTGTCTGTTGTGTTTTTGCTAAAACCTTATTTTTGTGCCCACACTTATGCCCCAGCTAGAATATCCACGTTCTGTAGTCAGCTGTGCAATCAAAGTCAGGCTTAGCAATTCATCAATATCATAATAAGAGATGAGATATTGTCTTGGATTTTAGATATCGTAATATTGAACGTACCTTTTCCTGGTTTTCACAGCTGTTTTTCCAGTAAAATAATGTAATTTTCTACCTGTTCTATTATTTGCCTTTACCTAATTAGTCATTACTGATGATTATTTAGCACCAATAGTCAACCCTATTGTCCCAATGTTGAGACTTAGGTATATAGTCAAGCATATTGTGATATTTCATTTTTTCCATGTCACCCAATAAAAGGTGCACTGAATGGCTTTTGAGGACACGAGGTTGGGTAGGATGTGTCATAGCATTTATAAGCATGCTATAAATGCCTAATTATAGCTTCACAGAGCTGCCACCTTGACTCTTATTGTTATTTGTGTCAATTTCGACTCCTGTTGTGCAGCCATCAAAGTGAAATGAATTTAAGCAACGTGGTTCAACCTCAAACTAGGCAGCAACTGGTTTCCTTTCATTTCACTATGGTGTGAAAGTGAAGTTGCAAAAGTATATAGATACTTTAGGTAATCCATCAAAGTCAGGAAAAAAAATAAAAAGCACCCACAGAGTAAAGCGAGGCATTCTTTTGGCCTAAACACTGTTCACTTAAGTGGAAAAAAAACACACATATACTGAACCAAACTCTCATATATTCAAATGTTCAATATATTTTAACCGCGAGGCAGGGACTTCCTAAGAACTTCACACAAGCTCCCAGCACTCAAGTGTGAAACACAGTGTGTTACATGAATATTATACAGTCCATCAGCTGATAAATCTTTTAAATATTTAAAGCTATGTGTATAGTGGGCAGATAGAAATGTACAACATGTACAAAATGGCTTAATTCCCTGAAAATAGACTTGTATTTTTGTCATATGAATGTATGAACAGGCCAGTGTAGTGCAGATGGGGTATGAGTGTTTTAGGTTTGAACTGCAAAAAAAAAAAAAAAAACACAAATTGATGTTAGTTGGCAAAGTGCTTGACTTTGTGTGGGTGTTTTCATCTGTTTCAATGGTGACGTTGAGGATTGAGAAGCCTTAACATTCAAGTTGGAAAACACTGTATAAAGCACTCTGTAATACACAGTGTCTTTCCATAATAATGCCACTAGAAGTGATGATGTCTGATACGTGCAGCAATGAGATACAAGCTAAAAATTTTCCTTTGCTTTCTCCACTTTATCACTATACATGTACAGTACACACACACAGCACTTCACTTAGCAGCTTAGATGGAACTCTAAATGCTGAGGGGGAGGAAACCACATTCATCCATCTTTCAAACTGTGGGGGCTAACATAATCCACCCGTGGGTACAACTCCAGGAGCATTGTGTTCCAGCGCTCACAACAAGTGCCTCCAGTCACTGGAGAAAAATGAAGAGAATGGGAACTGTGTGTCACATGTAGAATGTCAAGTCCCGAAATATGTGCAGATTCGGGGTTGAATGCTTCGTTGAAAGCTTCCAGGCAGCAAGGTCAGAATCAGCAATGTTCAAATGTTGCAGTTACTGATGGAAATATCTTCAGGTTTTATGTTTTGTGTTGTACTTTGACTCAAACCTAATGCATTACACGCAAGCATGTTTACCGTGAACTTGAATGACCAGCTACTGCTATTTTATTTTTATTTCCATCTACCTCCTCTTTTCTTCACTTAAAGTTTGACCTTTCCACTTACAATGGCACATATTTTCAACAACTCATTCCTGATATGGAGTGTTCTTCTCTGGAAAGAACATTTGCCATCAAATTAACCATTTTTGTTGTCATTGTGCAAGAATACACAGTGTTCTCCACTTCACTTTCACACTCAGTGAAATGGTGAGTCATCAGGTATATTCTGTGCTTTTTTTTCACTTATTATGTAAATAGTTTTTGTATTTTGTTTCATATATTTTATTGATTTGTCTTCCAATGGAGACCTACAGGAGGACTTAACCAGGCAGCACTTCTTTTTAAACATCATCTGAATTGAATGGACCTATACTGCAAAGTCTTTTCCAATCAATTTATTTGTCACTTGAAATTATATAAAATACAATTTTAGTGAATTGAGATCCTGTCAGTTCCTTCCATTTATGTATTTAAAAAGACTGGAACAGTTAAATTAGATTGGGCAGTCCAAGGCAGTCATCATTTGGGATCCTTTTGGCCTGAGGGTGGAAGCTCCTCCTGACACTCTCAATACTGCCCTGTATATTAGGTACCTTCTTCACAACCTCAAAAGAGAGAATAAACAGTTATCTGCATGGCTGGGGGCACAGATGCTATTCTGGCCTTATTCTTACAGTGTGCCTTAAGGCAGGCACCTATAGCATGTTCAGCCGAACAAAACACTCCTTTAAGGGCCTTCTGGTTCTGTTTGGTGCAGTGATGTTGCTGTGAGGATGCTTTTGATGGTGCAGGAGTAGGAAATCCTCAGGATTTGTTCCCATCATTTCCCATCATTTCCTTAGGTGTGGTGGTAAAACAGTCTCTGGTCTGGCTTTCTCACCGTTGAGTGAGTATGCAATGTCCAGGTCAGGTCTTCAGTGATGTGGAGACCAAGGTACTTGAATCTGTCCACCAAGGACCCGTTCATATTAAGGGGGGGCATAGTTCCTTTGCTGCTTCTTCCCAAATTCTACTTTCATCTCCTTAGTTTTGCCTATGTTATCTGTCACAAGGCCCAACTTGAGTCTGAGGTGTATGTTTATAGGGTGTCCAACAGGGTACCTAAACACAGCGCTGTGGTACTCCCAAACATCTGCAGTCTGTCTGTTGGGAAGTCAAAGATCCACATGCACAGTGATGTGTTTAATCCCTGCTCCTTAAACTTTGTGATTGTTCTGAAGGAATCTTGTTTGTGTTTTTGCCTCTTTCTCCTCTTACATTATTGGTTGCTGTTTTATAACTGTCCATGTTTCCAGACTGCATCCAGTATTTGTAGGCTGCAGTGTGTTTGCATCATTAAGTATGATATAGATACGTGGTTTTCAAAGTTTGACATAGTTGTTGACATTTGTCAAACTGGCACCATAAAAGGTATGCTTAATTAGCCATTAGGTGCTCCTGTTTGTAGTGTACCCATGAATGTACAAATAACTATTATTGGCTTGTTTTTGATACCCCAAAAAGCCTTAAAAATGTGACGATTTCTGTGATTTCTAAACAGATTTTTGAATGTTCATTAGCGGAGGTGGCATCCATGGAGGCTGTAAGTCACACTGAATCTAAAAATATGTTTGCTTTGATTTGACCCAGTGAGGAAGTGTGATTTTTGACACAGTAAATTATTGTGCCATCCGTGTACAAACCTGCAGATCACTATATTTGAGAATCAGTTGAAATGTGAAAATTGATGTGCTAAAAAGAGAGAAAAAAAAACTGGCTTCCCATTTTATCTGAAGCTTCAGTACAATTTTGAGAACAAAAATAGCAAAACAGGCTTAGTCTTTGCTCACAAATCCAAATACTACTTTTACACACAGTGAACAGTGAGGCAGATGAGAGGGAGAGTAATCCCCGGTAACCTATTTGAAATCCAGGCCAAAACAACAGCCTTCTTGCAGATAAAAGTCTGCTTTATCCCCTCACAAACATGACCCCAGCCTCGAATATGTGAAGTCATTCTCCATGCGATTGATAGATTCAATTGAAACTGCCGCATCATTTCACGGTGAAGAAACTATTTATTTTCGCCCTGGGAGGAAGTCATGATTGCGGTCCAATATTCTCCCGAGCTGAACAGACTGAGCTTATTATCAGCTCATGCTGGCTGGAGTTTTTGTGTGTGTGTGTGTACATACATGCAGACATCCACACACACGCCTGACACTGCTTTATCAGTGCAGTGCTGGTCCAGCCCACTTCTCTTTCATTAACACCCTAATTAACTTTTCATGAAGTCCATTTCCTGCTTGTTTAATTAACTGACCATCTCTCTGTTGGCTAACTCAAGCCAGACCTGAGGGGAATGAGGTAGAGCAGCCGACCACAACAAAACTTCATGCTGGCTTCCAGTTGAAGTTTGTGGTTCCTAACTTGACATCACCTGGTTTCATAATGAATAATGTTTTGTGTAACATTCATAATTTAGCCCCAAGTTTCACAGCTTCTCCCCAAGTAATGAAGTTTTTATTATTGATGGAAGCATAACGACACATCAGAGTTGTAGATGCTCACTTTAGTGGCAAGTTTGTGGTATTAGTATAATTCATACCTTCGCCTTGAAGATTGTCCAGGGGAATGTGCGTGTCGGTGTTTGCCTATCACTTTCTGTCTGCTTCACCCATTCAATCATGCAGACAATTCCTGTCACATACACACCCATAATAGACTTAAATCATACAAGCTGCGACCTATTAGATTAACCCATATGATCTATCATCACCCTTCTCTGTCTTATCGTGAATGCAGGTACAATTTACCCCCGCAGCAGCCATTAGAGCCGCGGGCGGCGACCCTGTATCTTTCTCTTGGATGAGAGAGACCTTCAGGAGCCAGCAGTGTGTGGAAATTAAAAAGCCCCCCCCCTTCCTTTCCTTCTCCCTCCTTTGTTAGCTATGCCGGGCTTTTTAATCAGATATGGCCGATGGGAAATACAGATCCCCTTCACGCCAATCCTCCCGCCTCGTCGCGATGGCAGGCGTTTCCATGGCAACACGGGGAGAGACGTCAGTAAGCGGCAGGAGTCGCTGTAATTATGACTGATCTCAGGGAGATCTATGGGAGGAGGAGAGGCGCTGCCGAAACCTCTGGCTGCAGTCTGGCTAACCTCCCTGATGAGAGCAGCACAGACGGCGAGAGGGAGGGAAAAGAGAGAGGGAGCTGTCGAGTGACATTAATGACAGGACCGTGTGTCTATTATTAGTTCTATTTGTCCCTGTATACTGATGCATTGTATAACATTTTGCATGGCTGTATATTCAACTTTCCTTGAAGAAAATGTCCACTTGTAAACATGTCCGTTTAATATGGCCATTTGCAGCTGTGAGTGAGCAGTACAAGTCTACAAACTGAATCTGTATTCACTCGCACTTCTGATATTTTGAGCAGCTTTTATCTCCCACTTTTTTAGTCCCCTTTTTTCAATCAGTCAGTTTTCTTTTGAGATGAAAATTTGACACACTCTCTACTGAAAAGAAAATCTGATCTGCTGTGGCTTCATTTACAACACAGTTAAAGCACATTTCTCCATCAACAAAAATGTATTGAAATGTCATTTATTTTCTCTTGAAGCTGCATTTCTTTATACCTCTGCGCTTGCAACAGCTGTGATCGGAGCCATAATGTTTTAATGTTTTAATTTGCAATAATGCACTGGGGGAATTTCTTCAAGTTAGGCACTGTGTCCACTTGGATTCAATGACAAGCTGACAAGATTTTGGTGGTCAAAAGTCAAGGTCACTGTGACCTCCACTTTTAAATTCTTTTAAACACTATATCTCAAAAACACCGGGGGGTGGCAAAAATATCCACTTGGACTTAATGATAAACTAATTTGATTTTCATTATAAAGGTCAAGGTCACAGTGGCCATATTCTTCTAGTTCTTGTGAATTCAATATCCTCATATCTGGAGGGAATTTCTTCATATTTTTTGTCTTTTCTAGTCATGATTCAGTGTCATAACTCTGGATCAGAAGGGGGGACATTTGGTCATACTGAATTGGTGACACTAATCTTGGAGGCCTATCCTGAAACTCTTTGTTGAATGCGAGTATTTTGGGCCATTGTGTTCATATTGACAATTAATGGCATCCTGTTATGTCCCCAGTGTCCCAGTTGAATCTAAAACTTTGCCCTAATGATGGCGCAAAGTTAAGAGATCACCAGTCACTTAAGTCTCATCCTCAGGGGTCGGTGAGTTTCTGTACAAAACTTCATGGCGATCCATTTGACAGTTGATGAGATATTTCAGTATGGACCAAATTGGTGAACCCACTAACGTTGCTGCCGCCAGAGCCCTGACACTTGCATGTCTACGAAGTACTGATTAGCAAAGCGTGAGAGAGTCACTGAATCAAATATAGAGAACAACAGCATGTGTCCATTGGGTTGTCTGTTTCAATTTTCCATTGTGTGTGTTTGTGTCCTTGCATTTCTACAGAGTGAACACAGGTTGCCTCTGAACCCCAGAGCCGAATGTTTTAAATAATCTTAATTGGACCCGGAGCAACAAAGAACCTTCTGGGCACAAAATATCAATTTGTAGCAACTAATGACTTCATGTGTTATCAAATTGGCAGCACTATGTGTTCACCTGCACTTACGTATTGAATATCATTGAGTAACTGCCTAATCAAAGACTCATGTATATCTCTGTTGTAGCTGTTTTAAGGCATACGTTCAACGTGAATCTTACATGGACGGAGACTAATTCAGTGGTGGTCCGACTCATTAGCCAGACCCCCCACTGACAGACATCACAGTGAAACATAGACCTCATTACCTTCTAAATCAGGATGGATCGGAGCCAAGCATCACCTCGCCCCTGTGTGAAGGAGAAAGTGCGTTCTGCATAAAAGTAAATTATCAGAGCCGGCAGTGATGTTAAATAAATGCTGACATTGTTCTAGTATGGCAGATGGCTATCACAAAAAAGCAACAAAAAATATATATATATCATCAAAATTGATTTACGAAATTGGCAATCAAAATGGAGAGTGAGTTCTTGATCCCATGAGTCGTAGTTGTTATAAACTTAACTGAGAGGGAACAGATGGTTGAGCAGACTAGAGTTGGGGTAGCTACTTTAAAAATTCAATATGTGTGTTGCTGCACTCCTTTCTAATCTTTTGTCCCGTCTAGTTCAGTGTACAACATGAACACCAAAACAATCAATACGCATTTCATATTTATACTTAAATCACTCAGGACTCATTTATTGCAGAATATAATGCAAGACCAATAATATTCTTCATGGGCTACATGTAACCTCAATAAATTATCCTATTCATTTAGCAAATACTATTACAGTAAATTAATGAGATCAATAACAAGAAGTTGGCAGCTTCCATCAGTCTCTGCACTACATTTGACACAGCATACCACAAGGTCGAGTTTGTACTAGAAATGTGACAGATAGCTGGAGGCTAATTTCAACAAAGAGGGAGCCTGAATATGCAGACTTATTCTAGTTTTTAAACTCCAGCTGAAATCAAGTGACAACCTCCAACACTGAAAAATGAAGCCAGAGAGGGCGTGCCACAAACTGAGGTTTCTTTAATGGACACTTGAGTCTGACTTCTAAAGAAAGACAACTTCAATAGACCCTATGTTTTCAGCAGAAATAAACATGTTTACAGCATTTCTGGCTTTATGGCTATAACTAAGTTTTATAAAACTTACCTGTTTATTTGTTAAGGCTTAAAGTTATACATTATCAAGTATTTGGCTGCTTTAAATGACAGGACCAGAGGCTCTCAGTCAGATCTAACCTTTGCTCCCCTCGAGATCCACCCTCTTGTTCAAAAATGGTCACTTCTGGCTCCAAAAATTCAAAATTGCAATGTCCAAAATACCAAACCCAAGTCCGCAAAATCAGGAGTCCACAAGCAATTGCATGATGTCATGGGTGGAGTTTGTGAAATTAGCACACTAGCAAAAGATGGACCCAGCTGCTTAACACTGAAAAAAAATATATATAAAGAAATCACACAACAGAGTTTTAATGTTAAGTATGTAACTTTTTGTAGGTTTTTCCTGCCTATGTTATGCCATTTTCCAGTCATTTTTTCCCCATAGTCTATTTTGTCGTTCTGTCTATTAGTAGTACTGGTATGCAGGTGCCTGTGTGTGTGTGTGTGTGTGTGTGTGTGTGTGTGTGTGTGTGTGTGTGTGTGTGTGTGTGTGTGTGTGTGTACATGTGTGAGTATGTGTGTTAATGATATCATGCTCTGACTGTCAGGTCAAGGGAGCTGATCTGACATGTGATGAATTGTGAGCATCTGCACTCAATTTTATCCTGCCTATGGGCATCATTTTCTGTCAATATTAACTCCCAGTGTGTGAGTGTGTGTGTGTGTGTGTGTGTGTGTGTGTGTGTGTGTGTGTGTGCGTGTCCATGTGTCTGTGTGTCTGTGTGTGAGGATCTCATTTAAGTTCTGGGACCAAGAGAATCCCTTGATCCTTAGTCTTATCAATGATGATAAGTAACGGAGCATGCACTTTTGCATGCTTTGCTGTTCACATAAATTTCACACTTTAATACATTTATAATGTATTATGAACAGACACCATGTTTGTATGCAGTCCATAGAATGTGATTTTTCTCTGCGGAGTGTGGAGTTTTTTCCCCCCTAACCTTATCCATACCTAACCCTAACCACAGAATATAATATTATATAATGTACTTGTATAATTTATGTTACCACATCCATATGCTCTGTGTCTGTCAGTTTTTATTTACCTGTGCATTTGGTATAATATAATTAGTTTTGACTCAAAAAAGTAGCTAAACCATAATTAAAGGGATAACATGTTTAACAATGACACATGTCAACTGTGCAAGCTTTAAACTGTAGTTAAAGGCAAAAAGTAGACACAGTAATCTACAGTCGCTCCTCTGGTTTTTGACCTGCAAAAATGTGAAATGGATTTCACTTCAAAAGATGCCCATGAGGGACTAGGACACACTCTCAGCCCCAACTGCGGGTCTTTCCGGGGCATGTGCCAATGCTTTTGGAGCACATATTTCTATGATAACATTTCCTACACAGTGGGATAATTTTTCAGAGGAAGTGTTTTGCTCCCGTGAACTTAACATACCCGACTGATGAGAACAGTGAGGGAGAGGTGCCCTTGGTTTTTCTCCAGTGTTATCAGAGCACTGAGCCAGCCAGAGCCGAGGGGGTATATCTCTGCACGTGTATGCGCACACACACACACACACACACACACACATACACACACACACGCCTGGGTTACATGCTACACAGTGCATCGGGGTGTGAGACAAAACCTGTGAGTGCACAGAACCGATACCAAGAGCTATGTGTGTTTGTGTTGTATCTGTCTTTCATGGCAGCCTTTGCTGTGTCTGTCTGTCTGTTTATGCAGAAGGACGGAGGCTGGAATCTAGGCTAAAATTATCAGACACAAGCCAGGGGTGTGCAGTGTGAAAAGAAGAGCATGCCTGCATAATCAGTGACTCGGGCACGGAGCAAGGCTGTGCTGCCTCCGTGCACTGGAAGCAGGTGCTCTGCCCACTACTCCATATCAAAAAAGACTTGGCCCAGCAGTTGAGACATGTGTAATGAATGGCCAAGCAATTGGAGAGAGGTCCGGCTTTTTTAAAAAATCAGCCTAAAAAGCCTCCAGCTTAGTCTAGCAAAGAAATTGCTTTGAGCGTAGTTTTTTGACCATTCTAATTCGACTATAAAGGGAATCTCAATTTATACTCTGGCCTTTTAAGCAACTATATATCCAAAACATGCCAAAAGGAGTTCAGCTAGGCAAATGATTAGAGCCTGAGCTCCTCTGTAGGCAGAAATCATCTGATTGGATGAGTTAGTGAGTAAAGTTAAAAAGACATTATTTTCTTACTGGCTTAGCAACATCACGCAATTAAGCCATTTTCAGTTATGGAAATGAAGTCATTAGCAGACCAGCATTTCAGCCATACTGGTCTTAACTAATGCAGTCACATGTGCTCTAGTTGGCTTTGCCTGCGTGTCTCTTGTTGTTATGTCGTTAAGCCTCTTAGCTGACGATGAAACAGAGCAGGTACTGAGGATACAGTGGTAAATGTCTGTTGTATCTTTTCACAGCTTTTAAGTAAGACAGTGAGGTACCTTTGCTGTTTGGCTTTTGCCTTGGTGAGGAAGAACATTTATTAGTCTGTGTGGTTTGTAGTCAAGTTCTTTGCTGCATGAGCTATCAGTTTAAGTCCTTGTTTTTGTTTTCCTGTATACATTTTAGCACTAGCATGATGTAAGGCCTGGGTCTTCAACAGGGGGTCCGTGTCACCTCGGGGATTCTCTCATAGCCCTTTTCCACCAACACTGAACAGGTTCAGTCTGGTTCATGCAGCTAATTCTGAACAGTTCAGAGAATTTTGTCCAAAAATAAATTGGTTAGGATGTTGTTTTTCAAGTGGTACCAACGAAAACAGGTTTTCCTTGACCTGAAGTGCTAACTGTGACAACATCAGTGGGCATGTCATTTTCTACAGGTTGGAAAGAGAAGAGGGAGAAGGCAACAATGGAGACATTAAGTGACAAATCATCAATCATGCTCAAAAAAGAGCATGCAGCAGTCATATCGATACTCATGTTTTTTTTTTCATCTTGATGAATAATAGTAATAGTAATAATAATAATAATAATAATAATAATAATAATAATAATAATAATAATAATAAATGAAGTTGAGGAGCCACATTTTCGGTCCAGCACATGCATGGACAAAAACACATCAAAAACTCAAAAGATAAAGAAAAAAAAGACACTAATGATTCATCCTTATAAAGTGTAATGAACATGCCTTACACATTTGTCTAAATATCTACATAGACTTGATATTGCAGTATTTTAACCTTCAGACGGTCTAGAGCTTCCTCACTTGCCTGCATGCAGACAGTGAGTGAATCCAAAGCCTCTAAACGTATGTAAGGCATGACCATTGATGAATCATACATTCATACAGATACTTTTTGACATGATGATTTTAATATTTTCATAATGAAACTTTTCTGCAAAAGTTTGGTTTTTTTTTCTCTCTTTTTTCCCACACTGTAGATGTGCAAATGTACACAGTAGGGGTGTCAACGTTTACAATTTTTTCTACACGTGTAAACGGGACTTCTAACCGACGTGTACCCAGTTACACGATTTATGATCTTTTTCTATCGCAGTTGCGCTATATAACCACTAGATGGTTCTGTCTCCATTCAAATACCTCCTAATCTCATTAAATCAAAGCCATTCCAGTAGTTAGTTATCGCACAAAAACGTTTATTCAGCGAACAGAACTTAAAAAGTAGGCAATCCATCTCACCATTTAAGGCTTAGACCTCCTTATGACAGAAAGTAAAATGAGTTGAAAATAAAATCATCAATTTTGACAGACAAGAAAACGTACAAGTGAAAGCTGGAAAAGGTTTAACCTTCTTTTTTAATCATTGTTTTAACTATTGCTCACTTTTGTACAATATATTTTTTTAAGCTCCGCTTGTTCATCGCTTGTTGCTTGTTGTCCATGCGGCCCAGAGTCAACTTGAAGTGACGCGACACTGGCTGTGGCTGCGTTTTTTTTTTTAATATCAACGTAACATTGCCACCTGTGCATCTATTATGTATGCGGATAACTGCATTAGTGGGAACATTTAAGTGTATAGTTAATGTTATTATCTTAAGCTTTCAGGCAACATTATCACCCCTAAAAATACTATTGGTGAGAAATGAACGAGGAGGAGGAGAGGAAAAAATGACGTGTAAACGGTTATTGATTTTTCTGAACGGTTATGATTTGTTATCTGTGTACCCGTTTACACGTGTAGATGTTGACATCCCTAGTACACAGTATGAAATCCGTCAGATTACATACCATGGTGTACGGTTTCACGGTATACCCCTGGAACCCTAGCCACCACTGAACAAAAGTGCAAAGGCTGGGGCTAACTTGGCAGATTTATAGACAACAAGAATACCCCAAAATAGTCAGACAGTTATTTCATGTGCAGTTTGATACAGTATATGTAGTAGTGGGTCCCTGCTCCATCTCTCTTTCAGCTAAAGGGTCCTTGGTCTGAAAGATGCTGATGATCTACAGTTATTACCCTGCCTGCTGAATCTCCATCATAATTAACATGGGGATAAGAGAATAAAGTACTTGTAAATACATTTTATATTGTATCTTTAGATAAGTACTTTGGATATATTTGTACCAATGCCCATAGACATTTCATTAGGACTATCAGAAGAACCCTGGAACAAGCTTAACACACATTGACAACTCTGACAGCTTTATAAGCTTTTGTTTGTTATACAGGTGTTGCAATGCCATTAAATGTCTTTTTTCCTTCTTTTTACTACGTAACTTACAGGCCTGTTAAAATGCCAACGGCTTGGTGGATTTCGACAGGACACGCAGTGAAATCCCCAGGTGTCACAATTGCCTTACACGGGCGTCTGACAGACAGACATTTACTCACTCACACACACACACACACACACACACACATACACACAGTAGCCTGGAGACTACAAGTAGAGCTGAGGAAATAGGACAGGTTTTACTGTTTTTTCTATTGTTTTTCTTGAACTGTCCAAAATGTCTGCCTGCTGCTCACCCTGCACTGACTGTCAGTGTTTCACCTGTGATGGGAAAGCAGACATCCATAAGGGTGTATACTGATGTTTACCTAGTGGTTTGACCCGTCAGTGACTTGATGGTGTGGACATAAAGATCACCCCATCAATAAGATGGACATAAGCAGATCCATCCTCACAAGCAAGGGGGAATGTTTGCTTTACACATTTTTTTATTTTTTTTTTACTCTTACCACTGACCTGTCCACAGTTTGAATGAGTCCAGAAATGCTTCACTTGCTGCTTACACCGTGTGACTGATATGTCTGTCTACCCTTGCTGGCAATGGACTGAATAGCTGTTCAGTTTGTTAGCACTAATGTCGACACCACAGGTGTTTTGGTAGCAACTAAGAGGTTGCAGTTGCCATTTTATCTGCCTGATTAATCTGCCACGTTGAGTGCCGGCTGTTAAATCGGCTTTTTTCACGATAATGCATTTAGAAAAAAAGACATAACCATGAGTGTAAAATGCTCTAAAACTGGTTGAAGGTTTTATTGAGTAGCTTCCAGTATAACATCGCCTGTAACTGCTGTGTGTAATAAGAAGCACTCATGCTCAATGAGAAGAGGTTTTATAAAATTACCAGTCATCAAGGATAACAACCAGTGGCATGTCCAGACTAATGTAATTGGAACTTCTGCCTGAAAGCCTTTGGATTATTTGGGTTCTTCATTTATCTGGTTGTGCAATACAAACTGATGAAAGAGCTCAAACAAAAGGGAATATTGAGAGATTTTGGAAAATACTATTCAGTTTCTTAGATTTAGAGAATATCAGTAGCGCTCTCATGTCTGTGCAATATGAATCAAGAGCAAGTGGGCTGTTTGTCATGAAGACAACCAGCTACATTTACAAAATAAAAATCTGCATTATATATAATGCAGAAATGCAGAAATTGTGCTTAAAAACTTACTTTGGACAGCATGACACTCTACCAAGGAGGGATGGATGATATGGCCAATATCTTCTGTTACAGTATATTCCATTTCATTAGTTAAGATTAACTTCATATCACAGTAACGGTATATCTCAATATATTTCTGTAACTTCAGTTGAGAAAATTGTTTAAAAGTACCACATCATAACAATTTTTTTTCCGTCTTTTACTTTGATCTTCCATCCAACCAAAAAAGAACCCCACTGCCTCACATGTGGTAACATTTACAATTAAAAATGAAAAAATGATTAAATATAACAAGGCAGCTAGATTGAAGACCACCGTGTTTCTCAACATAGTCTGGCCCGAATAGCCCCCACGGTAGAAACAGTATAGGCAAGGGGAATCATGGAGCATTCTGGGGCTGCACCGCCATCTTTGAAGGATAAGCAACCCTAGCTACTCTAGCTGCAGGTCTAATCATCCGTCATCTGTCAAACATTCATCAACAGAAATATATAAATCTGTTGATACGTCCACAGCTGATCAGATCGATGGATGAGGGGAGGTATTTGCGGGTGTTTGGTCTTGGTTATTTATGAGAAACACTGGCTAACTAATGCTGAAAGAACTCTGCCTAATCAAGCATAATTAATCTAACGTCATCTTGCGAAAAGAAAAAGATAATGTTAGCCTACTTTTGTGTCTCAATATTGCTGTTTGGTGTTTTGAATCTCATTCACTGAGTTGTGTTTTGTGCTCTTCATACAGTTGACAACCAGTGGATGGCACTCTTACCCATATTCTGCAAAAATAGCCGGCTTGCTGTTGATGACAACACATTCCCAATCCCTGATGGCAAATCTCAGTGGACAGCTGTTGCAGGTACTGTCATATCCCCCAACGCCTACTAAAAATGGCTTCATGCATAAAGTTGAAACATGAAACACGATAAAAACACTAAAAATTAATGTATAGTAACTTACTTCCATAGTGGCCCTGGCTGCCCTGAGTGAAGAACACAAAAATACTTAAGTAATAGCTTTAACACACAGATGTATTGTAGGCAGTGGTGTAGTGGTGGTCAATAAAGTGGGTACAGTATACAACAACAGTTGTACAGGAAATAATCAGGAAAATCAGGAAATTATCTCGTCAAATGATTTTTCAACCTCCCTCTTCCAAGGAATAAACCCTATAAAGTTGGGCTAAATATCAGTCGCTCGCTATATTTGGACGCCCTCGTGCTTTTTCCTCCCCCTGTTATCAACTCGCAGCCACGCTTCTAAATAATATCATGTTCAGCCTGTCGAAAATTGACTTAATGGAACCATTCATATTGAAATGTATTCTAGCATTCACCTACTCTAACTAGGTCTTGAGGCTTTCCTGCATCTTGTGGATTTAGTTGGTTAGTGGAGCAGAGAGCAAGAAAATGAGGCTATTTGCATCAAGAACATCGCAAACTTTTTTCTCACTCAATGACAGGGCTGGGGTAGAAAGAGTCCTCTGGCTAAATATAGCCACCCGATCTTGTGTGTTCTCTTCGACCTACACAGCTCCTTCATCCCTTAACAAGCTTGAGAGAAACAAGCTGCATAATGAAATCATAACGCCATTAAACTTGGGGAAGTTGGGGCCATTATGCACGGGCCAAATTACTCTTATTAACCCCCAACAGCAAGGATTAATCAATGTACAAGTGGAACTTTGCTCACGTGCATGCCCACACACACACACACACACAAACACACACAAACACAAGTGCACTGCTACACAGATAAGGGCAAACAGGGTGCAATAGTTGCAAAGTGCAGTGATTAGTCTTGTCATCTAGATGGAAAAGATTGTAATGATTTCATAATTTTGACCTTGGCCGGAGGCTTGATTATACACATGGTTCTAATGTGCTGCGGCAAATGATGATTGATATCAATAATGACTCCTGCCAATCATTGCTCATAATACCTTCAGGGTCCAGGTGGCGGAAATCTTATTAAGATTAAAATTAAGATTTATTATTAAGATAAAAACTCTACAGGCAAAAACAGATGTAAATGTATTATATATTCTATAAGAAGTACAAATTTTCTTCCACTCAGGAAACAAAATTGTTTCAATTTTCCTCCATTTGTAGTTAATATCAGAGGCTATGTCAATAATTGCAGCCTTTTTGGTTTGCAATGTGACAGAAATTGAAAGAATACCATCTTGATTCTCTACGGAGGGGATGGAGGCTGAATTTTTCACTCGGTAATAATGTGTTGCATCAAACGTTGTTTCATTTCTTTTTTCTTTTCTTTTTTATTTTGATTTTTTGGAATAAAAGCAACCTGCAAAAAAAGAAAACAGATGAAAGAGACTCGGTCGAAGACAATTGTATACAAAATGATTGCTCTGTAGCCCGTCCCTGATCCAGGCATAATCAGACACAGATAAATCACTGGTATATTGTCTTTCCAAATTTTTTTTTTTCCATTCATCCGTTTCCCTAAACCTCCAACACGGACACACGCAGGCAGCTACAAAAATACACCGTGGCTGTCGTTGCTCGCCCCTGTTCTCCTGCATCCCGTGACATGCACCCCCACCAAGCCTCTCCTTATTTCTCCGGAGCACTCAGGTGGAAAAGCATTTCATTTGCTAAACAAAGTGGAAGGCTGCCACAACACAGGGGCGTAATGGAGAGTGATGGGTGGCCCCCATACCGGGAACCATGGTACAAAGCATAATTACTCCTCCTGTCAGCATCACAGCATCCATCACTTACCGCTGTCGCTCGCTAAAGGCTCTGTGCCACTTCCAACAAGACAAGAAGTGTGTGTGTGATGGGTGTGTGTCCATATTTGTGTGTCTGTTAAAAATTGTGAGCACTTGATTGATCATTTGTGGGCACTTGTGTGTGCTGTTTCATGTTTAAAGTGTGTTTGTTTGCGTGCGACGACTCGAGTGAAACCTCAGAGGTGCTCATCTGGATGCCAGCACTGGATAAAGCTGTGCAACACATCAGCATGTGACTTTATGAACTCGCTTAGTAGTAAAAAAAAAAAGTATTTGGGGAAGAAGCAGCATAGATTTAAAGATGCTGATTACTTTACTCAAAGTGTGACTGTGAACCGTGCAACAACAACAACAAGGAGAATCCATTTTGCGGTGTGTACCGAGCGAAATGCCCCAGTCATCAGAATAAATTCCACATGAAGATGTGTGTTTGTCTCCTCAACCCGGAGCTTAAAAAGCTGTCTTTTGTAAAAAGCATACAGACACCAGTGGAGGAACTCTTGTGGGCTTCATTTTCAGGATGGAATGCATTATTGATGGATGAGAAAGTTAGCTTGCAAAAAGTTTTGTGGGTTACTAGAATATTTACAGAGAGTAAAACGGGGGCAGCTGCAACATGTAGTATATATAATGACCATCAACTTCTCGCCTCCATCCAAACAAGACTATTGCTCAGTCACTGATTAATAAAGAGTAGTGAGTTTTTATTGCACCTGTATATGAAAGCGTCTCGCTGCCATAACGGAGGAAAAAAAACACAGTATCGGGTAAGGAAGTTATTGTTGTAACAAGATATTTTTCATGTTTTAACAATATATTATAATGTTATAACAAGATTGTGTTTCACATTATAATAAGAAAGCTATAGTAATATATTTCTTTTGTTAATCTCATTAATGAAATAATTTATTGTGATAACATAAATCATTTTACGTTATAACTCGATCACATATGCTGTTATAAGAAAAAAAGTTTCACGTTCTAATCATTTAATGTAAAATGTTTCAAATTTAACATGAATTGTCTTACACTATAACGTAAAGCATATTGTTTTAATGAGGAAGTGGTGTGCGTAGAACGATGAATTGCAAAAAAAAAATTGGCTTATGTACGATTTGATAAACCCCCATGTCATGCATGGGTTGAGTTTTGGTTTTGTTTTTTTTTCCTTCAGCATGGCAGCAATGAACTTTTGTACTAGTAAAAAGGGTTCCTGCAGATCTATAAAAAGTTTTTAAAGGCACTGAATACATACCTTTTTTAAAAAGGCCTTAATTGGTATTAAAATGTCTGAATCAGTCTTTCAAGTTTTTTTTTTTTTTTTTTTAACAATGTAAGATAGGAAAAGGAAGATTCTATGAATGTTTGTGTGTGTGTGTGTGTGTGTGTGTGTGCGTGTGTGTGCGTGTGCATGCACATTTGTGTCTGCATGTGATGTTGCACTGTAAAATTTCAAAATAATTATTACCTATTAGAAAAATAAATTACCAAATATCTATCACATGTATCTCATCAGGATCAGAATATAAAAACCCACATTCAGTGTGTTTTATGCCAATAACTTAAAATTTGTCTGGATGGGAATCGAGGCAGTAATTCTACTAAAACATGTTTACATACTTAAAAAACACTATTTTCTTCATACTGTATGCCTTATTATACCTCTATTTGCTCTCTGTCAGAACGCTCCATTTTAGCTCCTGTCACTTAAAGACTTTAAAAAAGCCGAGACTTCATTGATTGGTCAGTATTTCCATATCTTCCTCTTCTGTGTTCTCCGTCTCTGCAACTGGATAACAGCTGGGGAATGATTGGAACAGCACTATATTGTCAGTTTCTACCTTAACATAATATATTTGTTGCATCACAACTTGTCAGAAGTCCTGACAGCTTGTTTATAGGCATGTGGACTATGTGCATTTCTCTGTTTTGATGCATTCATTGTATTTATGTAGCACCTATACATTCTAATTAAAAAACAACAACATAGGAATCAGACTTTTTACAATGTGTTACCTTTAAAAAGGCTTCAATACTACTTGCATTAAGCTGTAGGAGCCCTGCGTAAAAGATGAGGCTTAATTTTATAGTACAATGGGAGTCATGACAATATTTTTTTTTTTTATTTTGCAGAAATCTTTGTAGGATGTCATGAAAATTGCAATTCTGCAGTTTTAAAGCAGTGGTAGCAATTATCTATTGACTCTAACATAAGGATATAACGTATTTTCCAGGCTATTGGACCTTAATTAAATCACACACCTGTCTTTTAACTGCAACATTGATGTCCTTTAAATTAGTTATAAATGATTAAACATGTCTTCCTTTCCAAAACATTTTGGGGATCTCAGAACAAGAGGAGGTTATTTAGAGTCCCAAACCTAAAATAGATGAAAGACTGCTCATGTATATTTTATTTCTGTCACAGGACAGTGTTGAGGTGTCTCCAGTATTTTAAATAGATTCAGTCCTGTCATTCCTTTCACTTATGTCACTCCACTTTAGTGTTATCTACCATCTTTTTAACCACATGTGGCACGCTCTAGTTGGCTATTCTTTGCCTTTTCTATTTAAAAAGCACAACAACATTGCAAACATGCTAATGAGACTTGCCTTTTTTGACCTTTACTTTTTGTGCTCGGTGTGCTTTTCTTCAGCACCATCCGTCTTGACACTGAAACAGCTACAGACAGCAAACTGAGCAACAGCAACTAGCTTGCTATGCTCAGGGGTGTGTTAGTACCAGCAGCTGAATGATAGGAGGCAATGTGTGTGTGCGTGTGTGTGTATCAATTCAAACCTCTCTGTAATCTTGGATTGGTGGTGGTAATGCGTGCGCGGTAACATTTGCTCGCAATATTAGGTTGTTTTTGCTCGGTCGTTCAGCATACTGCAAGCAGATGTGGCTGCATATTCCTCTTCATTATGATATGCAGATGACATTATATTGTTGTTTCCTTGTTTCCATCACATTCACAGATTGAGGGGAATCTGTTAAGACCTGCACAGCTGGTGCACTGCAGTACAAAGCCTCTGTTTTTCCACTGTGACTTTGAAATTACTGGATAGAGCGTTTGTAACATTTTTCTTTTACTGTGTGAATTTAAGCCCTGTCTCACAACTCCTACATCTCCCAGGTCAAACTGTGATAGTGTTAGAATACAAGTGCATATGATCACATTATGACCAAGCTACATTGCTTGACTCACTGTTTTCTTTGTGAGGTGAATGAACAAGTCTCATTTGGGCAAAAAGCAGATTTTTTGTTTTGTTTCTTTTACTTATTATTTAAAAGTACCTGTAAAGTTAAAACCTTTATAAGCTGAAAAGCACTCAGCTCAGTTATCATACTGTAGAAACTGCACAAATAGCTCTTAATGGGTTCAGTAAGGGGTTGGCACAGAATGAAAAACAGAAAAGCAACATGTTCCGAGTCTGACTTCAGGCCTTTGTCAGAGCCAAGGTGGTTAGTTACTCCTGGCTTTATGAGTGTCCTCCATCTCTCAAAGCAATTTGAAGCAGCCATGAGAACAGAGCAATTATCCTCTTCTTTCTCCTGGCTGTAGAAATGAAGGATTGATTCATCTAGACAGTCTCAAGGGGTCCATAGCTGTCCGGGCTGGAGACACCTTCTCACCAATTGTCACCTTTCCCCTGGTATCATTAAATCTTGCTGAAACTCCCACAACTTGCTGTTCTTTGCTGGGACACCCGCAAAAGTGTGAATGGTCAGTAAAGGTCAATGCCTGCTTTGCCTCAAACAGCATGGTGCTGACATGTTAGTGGCCTTTGGAAAAGGGATGAAAGTAAGGAGAAAAACAATGTTTAGGATATCCATATATTTTCAGTGATATTTGCAGGCTGTTGCATGATTTTATTTATTAAGTATTCAAGACTTTCAGCAGTTTACTCTCAGTTACTTAACCAGAGTTTGGCAGTCCAGTATAAGCTTGAGTGATGGTTTGCAAAAATGTAGCATGCCAATATTTTCATGTGGCACCTGGAGTGACTTTTGGACTCTGGCACAATGCATGACTTGACAATAGGAACTGGTGTGCTGAAGTTACCTTATCTACTTAACTTAATTTTCTATATCACAAGATCATGTGAGAATCACAGAGTAGCAATGTCACACGAACTAGTGTATTTTTCTATTTAAAGAAGAGTAAATAACGGCACTTTCTCAGTGGGGAATATGTTTTTGCTCTTCTCCTGAATGGCATGTGATAAATGGTGATAGACAGATGGTTCATCCAATTACATGCCAAGTTTTTTTGAAAGTGCCTGCCCTTTTTCAAACAGTTTTTAATGATGACTTCTCAGATGGTTCTGTGTAACAAACCATCTGGTGTGTTGGGTCACTGAAGTTAATAAATAATAAAATACATTAATGAAATCCTCATTATCTTTACCCGCTAACCATTTTTTAAAAATGTATTTACTTTCAAAATATTATTATTATTATTATTATTATTATTATTATTATCATTTTCATAATTTTTTAATCATTATTATTATTCATGGCAGCTATTGTTCTGTTTTACATCAATTGCTTTTTTTTCATTTTTAATCATAATCAGCTTAACACTTATCTACATAAGCAACTTTTAGTTCTTAATGAAAAATCTGTCAGTATGTCTCAATTCTGACTTGATAAAAAATCCAAAGTTTTATTGTTCATTTCCACATGGACCATTTACACACAGCTCATATTTTGTCTCAGTTTTTTTCCCCTTTAAAGTTGGGTTCAAACACACATCATGCTTTATTGTTTGATCAATTGAGGGAAATAGTTAAACAGTGATGATTTGTGAGCAGCAAAACTTAAACGTAGTCATGTTTTGCACAAATTATTGTAGGTAATAAATTAAATAGATTTGTTGACAGCTTCTTTGATCTTATGGTGCATTTCAAAATGCAAACAGATACAAACAGATTTAGTAAAATATATATTTAAAAAGACATTTTAATGTACTTCTTTTTACATTCTGGCCATGGCTTTTCACCAAAGGATTTTTAGTCAAAAGACAGAACGGTCACGCTGAATTGTCCTCAGCATTCCACACACACTTTACATTCCCTGACACTGAAGGCATGCTCACATTCTCACAGTGACATTCTGCGGATTGTTGCTCGATTGTGTTGAGCTAACATGTCAAAGTCAGCTTTAAGTCACCTAAAAAAATCTGCCATCACCTTTCCGAAACATCTGTACTCTCACCTCAACACCTCAACCATCTGTCAGAAGTCATAAAAAAAGACATATGACCAATAAGCCTAGGGCATCAGTTTGGATACCGTCAGATCCCTTAGTAATGTACATTTTGAATGCCTTTAATTCATTTATTCAGCAGTTTTGCATATTATGGGATTTGGAGTTCACGAGCCACAGAGCATGGCCGGCCTTAGCAGCGGCAACACTGAAGCAGGACGTGTTTAAACAGCAAGAGAAGCAGCAACACTATTATCTCAAGTATTAAAACTCATGACATGGCACAGCGTAAATCCCATGCCCAATTGTTCCTTCCTTAAGATGGTGTTAGGCATGAAAATAAAGCCACATGGATCCCTGCAGGGGCTTAACAACTGGTTCAGTAGTAAGTGTACGGACCAAAGATAATGCCCTTGTGAGGCTGAGAGAAGTCTTCACCCAGTTCTTTAAAGCATGGATGACTCAAAACATGTCAAGCTAAAGAGTATCTGATCACTAGCTTTTATAACATTTTCCAGCTGTGCCTGGTGAAGAATAGGGGACAGGCAGAAAATCCTTAACCTTATTAGACACAGAGGATTCAGCAGTGCTGTGGAAAATTGTGCAATCTGATCTAAAAGAGGCTTGCGTGGCCTTCTTTCTTATCCCCACCAGTGTTGTGGATTCAGGAAGTGACACTTTGTAATTTTGCGTTGGTTATTTGCAAATGCTGACACCATTTCCGACCCAGATGTTCAATCAAACGTGGCATTGTCTAGAAATAGAGTGGCTCGTAACGGATGTCTGCAAAATGCCCAATATGCTAAACGCTGCTCCTCAATCAGTGCCAATCCACAGAACTCAGCACAGTGAGCAATTGTGCAAAGTGGTGGAGGCAGCAACAGCGGAGGCCTCGTTCGCTCGCCGCTTCCTCCTCGACAAGTGTTTCATAGTCCCTCGGATCTTGTCCCAGCCAAACAGAGGAGTGCATCAATTGCTCTGCTGAATTTCCATCCATCTTCGCGGATGATTTCCCTCGTGGTCTCTCTAGTCGAACAGGGGAGGGTGGGTGGGTTTTTGTCGACATCGTCTGTCTGCTCTGTCGCCTCATCTGAAAGGAGTCTTCCCAAAGTGTGATTGAGAGCTGAGTTAAGTGGTCGACGGCAGAGAGGTTTCTTGGCTCCTCCGCCTGATGAGGTGAGGTAGGGCACAGATGCCCATTTCTGCACAGGCAAGCAGATGCACTCCGCACCAGGGATGCTTTCCTTTCAATTAGTCCCAGCAATCAATGCAATCTGTGTTTGGTAATCTGCTGCACTGTCGTTCCGACGGGGGAAAAAACACTCTGAAAAAGAAACACAACAGGAAAAAAAAGGCCAGAAAGTGGGAGAAAAGTAGCTGGGAGAATGACAAAGCACACAAAACTATGGAAATGAAAGTTCTGAAATGAACTGAAATATTTTTTGCATCGATTGATGTCTTCTGGCTCTATGTAGAAAACTGCATTGTTCCCAAACTTATTCCACTACCCAATGACCATATGGTGCTGCTAGCAGGCCAAAACAAACACTGAAGGAGAATTTATTCACTTCAGTGTCATTATAAGTAAAAAAAAGCATCATGAATGCGGTACATGTACATATCTGTAGACCTGGAGCTTGCAAGGTTAAGAAATTAACATGAAATTAAAATCCATTTAGAGTAGGACTTAATTTATGCAGTGGTGAGGCATTTTTTAAACCATTTAAACCATTAGCGGATGGTATCCATTGCCATGAATAAAATACCACCCAAAAGAATTTAACATGACAGAGGATTGATTGACCTTGTCCACAAAAGCACACATACTTAACATAACAGTTTTTTTAATTGCAAATTTACTTCAATACAGGACACATTCATACAAGTTTGGTGCTCTGAGAGCCACATCTGCTAAATGGATGTCGCCTAAATAGCAGGATCATTCCTTTCCCTAAATGTCTTATTTTTTTAGTTAATTGAAAACATAAAAAAAGTTAAATAAAAAACTGCAATCAAAGATTAAAGCTATTTTTCTTCAATTGCAAAAAATCAAAGTTGAAAACAGGATTGAGACGTTTTAAGGTTTCCCAAAGCAGATCAAAGTCCCTTCAGCTAATTCAATTTGTTTGAAGAAGGAGTGAGACCAACCACACACTGTTTTCATCATTACAGTGTTTGCAGCATTTCAGTAATTTCATCCTAATAGTCCCACCATTTAGTCCCCTTTTATCTGATGTTTACAATAGTTGGTTTGTATATTCAGGACTTAGTGCTGGATGGTTCTACTGAGTTTAATCAGGATTGCTCTGAGACAACTTGCGTCATGGCCTATTTACTGCTAAGCCCTGCCCCAAAGACTCATTGATTGATTGATTATGGCCACATTTTTTAACCCAACTTGTAAATTTGGTGTAGAATTGTAAAACTATGTCCCGCAAAGCTGTATATAAAATCTGGTGTTGATCATTTGAAATTGAAAAAGTAGATTTCACATTATTGTTTTACACGTTATGCCAATTAACTAAGTCGATTAAGGTTTTGTCCTTCATTGTCCAAGAGGCTTTTTTTTTTGCCAGGGCACACTGAGCTTGACACATGTCAAATTTCATGTCAGTCAGTCTTATGTTGTGATTTTTACAAAAATCATGTGGTGGACTGGGGTCATAAGTCATGAGAAATATTTGCACATGAGGCCAAGTTTCATGTTTCTAGCTCAATTTCTCTCAAGTCAGTTCAAGCCGCAGCGGAAGACAAGGAATGATAGTAATAACCAGATTTAATTGCTATTGCAAGCAAACATGTCCTTTAAATCCAAGGGCCAGACATAGCTGATGTGAGTACAGGTTTAAAATTCCACCCCCATGCTGTAGATATGGAGGATATGAATAGGTACAAAAAGGAAAATGATTCTAAAGGATGTGATAAGAACCTGGTAATACCCAAAGGGACAAGTAGTTCTTAGCTCATGCTTCAGCACGCTCTCTTAGTAAATAGTATTTCGAATCACACCTTTGCAGGACTGATATGCTACATGCTGGCGTATTTCAGTGGAAAAGGAACCAGGGAGGATATTTTAAAAACCTGTTAATTTCATGGAAGGCAGACATGCATGCGTACAGTATATCTAAGAAAAGTATGCTTTGACGTAAGCAGTTCTCTAAATCTCTGAAGTATACAGTGAGTTATAGAGGTTGCACCAAGTTCATGCTGACTTTAAGAACACTTTGGAGAATACATGAGGAATGTGTTATTAAAGCTCTTACACAGTTCATCTGGAAAACAAAATACCCCAAAGATCAGCATTCTGGTGAACACTTTGCAGTATTCCACCTCATCGATCATTCTGCAACACACTTTGAAAAGACTGAAATACTGATTATCACGAATCCGAAAGCAAACATGGCCCAGCAAGTTCACTTTTAGAGCTGCAAAATGCCAACTTATGTGAAAGACGACCACTTGGTTCTTCGTAATTTAAGAAAGATGACTGATGCAGTGTTGCAACCTTGATTTGAATCTAAACTTGGCAAAAGCTCAGAGTATCGAAAGGGAACAAAAATAAGAGCTCATTCTATTCACAGATTACCATATCAATCTCATCATACACATGCTGGATCATCAGAATAATGTCCATCCATCATGATCACCGACACCATCATCTCTCATGTGAGTCGAGACAGGAGATGTCTTGGTACTAATTTCACACTTAGGGTCACCCTCATCTCTTTGCTTTCTATTAAGTCACACTGTGAAGTAGGAGTGAAGTGATATGTTAAATTAAATGAAAAGTGTTTGTCGGCACTATTAATCTAAAACAATGCAGATAATGTCACACTCGAGGTGTCGGCTCGCTCATTTATTATGTTTGTCTAGTCAGTTTTAATTGCTTCTTTCACGTAACAACAAACTCCCCCAACTCTACTCTCTAAGCTTGTGTCTTCCGCTCAGGTAAAACTACATAGTTGTATATTATTTAATATGCTGTAAAATGCATTTCTCAAGTTTATTGCAAGTTAATTGCCAAGGACACATTCTATAATTGCTCCCATTGGATTATTGCTCGTTTAGAAGTGAGTTCGTGCGATTTTTTTTTTCACACTAATATACAATGCTTACTATTTAATGCATCGCTGTGAAGAACATTTTGCTGTTTTTCCTTTTGGGAATCTTCTTAGTGAGCCAACCTCATTATGTGAACCTTAATGTTGAATAATCTGAGAGGCCTGTGCACATAATGCATGCATTCATTATTGAAAGATAAACCACTAACATGCCATTCTTAGGGGCCAATTCTCACACTATTGTTGATACCACGAATGCAAGATTAAACATTTCCACTCCTTCCTGCAAAGTGTTGCTTCGATATAGTTTTCATTAAGATTAATGTAGTTTAGCTTTGCATTGCATTAGCATAACATGCATGATTCACTCTCATGGCTTGGTGCAGGGGGAACATGTCCCTAATTTGCATGACGGGTAGCCAGCTTGCTAGAAGTTGATGGAAAATCCATTTTGCTTTCTCTCCAGAACAACAAACAAATCAATTTAAGTGTGAGAACATGCTTAAGGGCACTAAGCACCTTTGTCACACTCACAAAAGTTGTATTGTGAATTGCATGCTCATGGCATGACAATATGTTGCTTGTTCACAGCATCAGCTAAATCATAAGGTAGTTACATTTGACGATATTTTTTTTTTTTGTTTTGTTTTGTTTTGTTTCTTTTTACTCATTGTTCTACACGCCATATGAAATTGTATTCCGGCGCAGATAATGAACAATTCATTTTAGAGGGAAAATGAGAGGGGAAATAGGGTGGCTGATACATGTACAAAGAAATTATAAGAAAGACATCACTATCATGAATGACTGGATCAGCCTCTTAAAAAATGGAATAGAATTGCAGTAGGGGCCCACTCTCTCATTTTATATGGGCAGCTTCTAAAGCAGACTATACAAAGGCCTTTTTGCACTACTTATTAGAAGTATTTCACTGCTGAAACACAGCATTTAAGAAAAAAAAACATCAGCTTTTTCACTTGTTTAAACAGATTGAACTGAAAAAAATACCTGTGACCACTGAAAGTCATTTGTTCTAGTATTGATTGTTGATTGCCACCGTTACTTAAAATACAACAGCCAGATGTTAGTGAGTGTGTTTTCTGTTAATTGGACAGGTTTTTTTGTGTCTGTGGTGGTAGGCATACGGAAATGTGTAGGTACAATATGTAGTTCGAGCAACAGCCAAAGGGAAATGCTAAATTTTCTGGATTTTCACATCTGGCTGATTCAAGTTGGGAGATCTGGGCGCTGATGAGATGAAAGTTCTTCACACATAACCCACAGTGTTGTGATACAAAGCTGGTTGAAAATTGGCGAAGCATCCCATTACATAGCAGCAAAGACACTTTTGTCTTCACATACTGTATATGTGTCTCCATTTGCTAGGGTGACAAGTCTGATTGCATCCTGTCTTGGTTTTCCTAGGCTGCATGCAAATAAGGGTTAGCCTTATTTCAATACAGGGGCCTTAGTATCATGTCATGTCATAGAAGCAATTCATCAGGCAGTCAAATTGAATACCACCAACACTGTACATGCTGTTTCAAGCATATTAAAGAGGCTGATCAAACCTTGTTGTAGAGGTCGTCCTTGACGCATTCATGTGCCACTGTGCCGCTATGAAATGTCAATCAAAGTGTGCAGCCTCAGTACATGTTGAGTCATCCGCTCTTCAGTGAGCATTGTCTGGAAGAACGAAAAGAAAAGGTTGATTTGACAAACCTACATCTAGAACCTTTGACTGTGTTCACAGGATGTTTTCTTCCGAACTTCATATAGGAGTATACAAAAATCAAAAGCAGTCTCACCCAGATACACACACACCAAACACATATCTATTATTTATATTGCTGTCATTGTCTCTTTGTTCTCATTATGCTAACAGCCATCTCAAGTCCCCAGTGCTGCGAGCTGAACCTCTCAAAGCTTAAAACCCCTTGTCAAAATTTGGCGAGTCAAAAATGCACCACAGTACATTACAGCGGCGCACTGGAATCATGCTTGGATGGCTGCGTTTTGAGACGTATGTTTCCCAGCCCACATTTAGCATGCTCCTCAAGGGCAACCTCTGTCGCTGCCTCATGTCTGCATCATCTTCCTTTTAACTTCAAATCCAGATTGAGGAAAACACCAAAACAGAACCGTTGAAGCTTCAAGCAGTCATAAGCACATTTTCTTTCCCGAAGTTTCCCGCAGATTCATCGCTTAGATCAATTTTGTAGGCATTTCACAGCAAAATCGAGAATTCAGTGCACACCTCATTTGACCCACACTGTGAGGTAAATGCAAATATTGAGCGCAAACAGTTTAATTTAAATTCTACCTGCTACTGGTTGCACTAAGACATATTTAGGCACACATTACATCCATTCAGTATGCCTCAGAAAGGGAGTTCTTCTGCTTTTTTTGTGGTTGTCAGTGCCACGGGCAGGAGGTGAAGAGGAGTGAGGAAATAGTCACTCAGTTTAAGGCATCTCTGAGTAGCATGTTATTAAAATTACCTGCATTTTTCACTGCAGGCTTTACATATTGCCAACCTTTTATCAAGTTGCCATGTTTGACATTAAGTCCAAAAATGGCTCTATGCTTCTTATTTATGGATATTTTGGTTTAGTTTATTTTGTCTATCAACTTGAAAGAGCTTTATGATTGACGGGACTTGATGTAAACTCTCATTCAGACAGTATGTATAGAGGGAAGTATCTGAGGAGTGCATGTAATTTTGAGGCATTAAAATCAAACAGGTGCATCATATGGGGCATCTGTTTGAGAGAGACCTGTATGAAATTGGCTGTCATTCCCTCCTAAATTTCACACTTTGCTATTCGAGTCAATGCAGCCATCTCAAATGTGGCGCCTCCATACAAACTCATAAATCGCTAAACGTGTTTGCCTACATGATGCTCTGCAGGCAGGTGCACTTTTCCACCTACAGGTGCATCAAGAAAAGAAATATAAACAGCCTTCCCAACAGCAGTGAATGGTTGCGATGGTAAATACGAGCACCCCATGTACAATTTACTGACATCATGTTACATGATTTCTGGTGATTGCAGTCAAGTTTTTTGTACTTGTTGCCATTTTAAACTGCCAATTCACACACATAGCTTTATTTGTGTTGTCTTTGCACTCTGACTTTAAGTGACACTGTGTAGTTTAAAAAACAAAAAACAAAAAGCAGATTTTGTCTTTTTAATTAAAAATGTAATGTGATGAAAAATAATAATAATAATAATAATAATAATCCACCATTGCTCAGTCAGTGTTAGCCATCCTGGAGTGAGTTTTCTGACTTGAGACATTTCTCTATTTGTTGCATTATTACACTTATTTGTAGTGTTTCCCTTGATATTGTAATTTAATTTTGAACCCAAAACAGCTGCTGTTTAGCAAAAGCCACAAGTGCACTTTAAATAATTCAAAATCAATAACTTGGTTGGTTTTTGTTTTCAGGCCCCTACATCAATTTTTTATGGTTCGGTCTTATTGCTGTTATCAGCAGCTGATGGGGAAAACTATCTATTGAACGTGTTTGAACATTTAGCAGCAAATGAGCCAAATATTTCACTGAGAACCAAAAACAGAGCTAAGACGAAAAAAGTGCACTCAATAGAAGTGCAGCTATGCACCAGGTGTTGAAGGGAGCTCCCAGGATGAGCCACTGTAGACTTGTAAATCTTGTAATTCCAGCAGCGCTGTGCAGCATGTTTCAGAGGTATTACATAAGATAAGAGAAAAACACACCTTGTCTATTTGTGACAGAGCCAGTGTTATTAATATTTGATCAATGTAATTCATTAGTGGACTTTTTATGGTATCAACTTCATCTTTAGGCCACAGCACAGCAAAGTAGGAAATAACAACAATGATCCCAATAAAAGATAAACTTAAAATCCATTTAACTAATAAGCCTGTATACTTATGGTAGAAACACAAATATCAAGGAGGAATGACCAAATCAACAAAATCTCAAAGTCTGCAAAATTGGGAGGCAAAATTCCTCAAAAACACTCCCGGTGAGGTATGATGCTGTGCGGAGGATGAAACAAAACCTTGTCGCAGCCATGCCAGCCCAAATGCAACACAGCTCCATTCCTTTGAATTGTCCCTCCGGGTTCTCTTACAGTCAACATTGCAGCAAAGTTAACAAAAACAATTGACTAACTCATCTCGGACCGTTACTAGCTTTCATGGAATATAACATACAGTTCAGGGTGTGGAAATGATCTTCAGATGCTTTCGTTCAAATCAGACCAAACTTTCCTATTGATGTCAGTTTTTGAGCCTCAAACAGACTAGTTAAGGCTTGTTGATTTTAGCCAAGCTGATTTCTAGAAAACTTCATGTCTCTTTCTGGCTGGTTAAGAGAAGTGAGGAGTTAGGAAATAATGATGGTGTAAAACAGTCAATAAAAAAGATTTCTCAACAATAATGAAGCACCACAATCACAAGAGGTCCTATGCGTACACAAAATATTAGGCTGATTGGTCCGGTTGTTTGTAAGACTAGATAGACAGATACACAGTCATGCACACACATAACAAAAGGCATGATAAATATCTGACTTACACTCCACAGGTGGCCATAACCATGTTTTTTTAAATGACGCTAACACAAGTCCAAATCTTGTGAATGTGCAACAATTTTCTTTTCTCAGGTTGAGAGGTGGTGATATTGTACTGTTCATGGAGCAGAAAAAAAGATGTTATTCAAAGGATGTTACAGCTTCAAATATCTACTAAATTAATTAACATCCCATGTTATTACCTTGGCATTATGTAGTGTGGCCTTTCTGCTTTATTCATAAAATATACAAAATAAAAAAACAGTAAAATATTGATGTAACAAAATCCTGTAGAGAGGAGAGTAAGCATTAGCTTTTGTTCTGTCAAATGCCATTAGTGCAAATAAAATTAATTGATTTTAATTTAATCAAATTAATTAATGGTTCGGTTATTTACTTTTCCTATCTTTGTAACAGAATGGCTTTATTATGTTCAGTCACCATTGCATTGTTCAAACAAATGAATACTTTGGCTTGCTTTTGGTCATTAGCCTCAAATTTATGCACATTTTTTATAAATTGCGTCTCCTGGAATCAAAAAGCAAGCCCTCTCTCCACGGGCCCGGGTTCAAATGAAGGTCTCACACTTAGTGAGCCAAGTCGCTTCTCATCTGGTACACGGTCCTGAGAGGCAGCCGCTGTACTTCATAAACAGTCTGCGAGTCCGCCACTGTCCTCTGATATCCTGTCTAGGGAGGCAGCCAGACAGCAAATGAAAACGCATTACAGCACATCTTCATGTCTCGTGGTCCACAATGACTAGAGTCAGTGTGATGGGAATATTTAGCTCAAAATATATCAGTAGGTACAACCATCCCCCTTTCTGTCCTATGTAGTTTAATGTATGCTTCAGCTTGAAAACACACATTCATGCCATATGCAGGATGAATGAGCTTGTCAGTGGTTATCTGAGGTCAATCTCCCATTTTAAAAAGGTCTTTGATGTGTGACTTGAAAACAAAGCATGCCTGATGGCAGGACAATGCTGTGTCCTTGTATTTTCATCAAGCAACTCAGATCAGCACATTTTCTCATTAGTACTTGAGTGCCGTCATATATTAAAATAACTAAGCACAATCCAAAAACCTAAATCATCACCCCTGCAAAACTATTCTGCCATGCAGGATTCCAACCTCATCCTGACCCTTTGAAACTACTGTTTTCATACCAAACTTTGAAATTTTGGGTATGTCAGCATCAGTAGTCACTCCAAACCAGGAGCAGGGGGGTGCAAATGTTCTGCACTCAGCCAACGGGGCAACAGGCTGAAGCCAGAGACTTCAAGGGAGAGATAAGGCCAAAGGATAGGAGCACTGGAGGCGATGTAAGGTGAAAGTGAGTGGGTGCTTTTCATAGAGACTCAGCAAAAAAATCTGAGAGCGATTGAGAGGATTGTTATTGAGAGGCAATTCATCTGAAAAACTCGCACTGAATGCCAAAATATCAAGAACTATCATTGGGAACTTGAAGGTTTAGCTGTTTTGTTGAGATCCAGGCTTTATTTATGGAACTTTGTCTTAATTATTTATTATTTTTAGAGAAAAAAATATCCCCATCTGCACGACAAATATCGCCGATAGGTTTGCACACACTTATATCATATATGGTACTTTACGATATATGCACCAGAGTTTCAAGGCTTTACAGTCCATAACCAAGAGGAGTTTGTTTTCAGCACTCATCAAAAATTCATTTTGGCTCACTTCACCCTTGTTATTCTTATACAGAATGTATTACTGTATTTATAAATGATAATCCAACTTTTATTTTTATTTTATTTTTTGAGAAACATGGTATAGCATTTGATGCAATATGATTTATGAAAAATTTAGAGCAGTTCTCAACAGTGTTGGACAGAAAACTGAATTTATGCTCAAGTTAAAGTACATTACTCCCAATATGCCTCAAGTAAAAGTAAAAATTATCAAGGAACATACGCAAGTAAAAGTAAAAAATTCAAATTTAGGAACATATACCAGTAAATGTAAAAAAAAAAAAAAGAAAGTACTCAAAGTACAAGTTACTTTCCATTTTTATATTTTTAGGGTGTGAGGGCCAGTTAAACTTGTTGATATAGGGTGTTTGTTTTTTTGTTTGTTGTTGTTGTTGTTGTTTTTTTTTATGAAGGAAGGTAATCAAAGAGTGCCCATCACTGTGATATGGACATTCTTAACTCTCTGTTTCCTCCTTTCTGTCCCTCTTTTCCTCATAATAACATGAAAGGTGAACCTGAAGACATACCAGTAGCTTATGTTAACTCCATTTTCACTAACAGTATGTGCATCTTACTTGCATGCTTGTGGAGATGTTTCTAAAAGCAGAGATCTCAGTTTTTTGGGAGGCGCAGCAAGCCCTTTATAATGTAACTGCGGCCTTTTTCAATGAGGCAGTATGTTTTTGTGGTATATGTGGGGGTTGAAGGTCAAAGGCTAAATATAATTTTGTTCTAGTTTTGATATAAAAAGTGTGACCTGATGTGGCGAGGGATTCTCACTGAAAGCTGCCTCTTGTTCTGGGTTTTGCTCAGTCATCATCTTGGTCAAAGTCAGGTTGTGCTTCTTCTTCTACTCAGCTGGTAATGTAGCTTCTGCAATAGAGGTGCTTACATGCTCTCCTCCCCTACACACAATCCCCACATTGAGGGCAGACTAGTTGTAATGGTATAAATGGTAAATAAGGCAAAGTTAAAGTCTTATTTACACTAATTTTAAAGATCCAGTGTGGAGGATTTAGAGAAATATATTAGCAGATCTTTAATACGTTTTTATTCCCTAGTGTATAAAATAAGAATGGTTTTGTTTTCATTACCTCAGAATGAGCGGTTTATATCTACATAGGGAGCAGATCTCCCTCTTCAGAGATTGCCATGTTGCACTGCCGTGTTTCTACAGTAGCTCAAAACAAACAAACCCAACACTGGCTCCAGATGGGGCCTTTTATATTTTCCTGTCGGTTACTGAAGTTTGAAACCCATCTGTGATGAGCAGCGTCGTTAATCACCTGGTCCATTTGTTTTTCGGAGTAAGAGAACTCTGCACATAATGAAGCCTTTGGTAAAAACCTACTGAACCATGAACACTGAAAGAATTTTAACCAGGAGAAGTTTCACCTTGTTGCAACCTGCAGTCCTCAGCGAGACTGCACTGAACCCCACTAAATCTCACTCACCGGACCTTTGTAAAATACATGAAAAGTTCTCTTTTCTTTAACCAACTACTTTTTTTTACTAGTGTGTGCTACTTCCAACATGTTGCTAGGTTTTGAAATATTTTTTTCTACAAACAAATCATTTTTCATCAACACCATTTCCAGTTTAAAACTCAGTACAAAAAATCATGAACTACATTCACCATATTAGTTTCCCTGACTTTGCATGGCTGTCAGTGTATTGTTTCTGGTTGATGAAGTGGTGTACTGTGTAAGGGCAAGAAGAGGATTTATTATCCAGCAAGTGAAGCTGAACTCAAAGGCAGAACAAGGGTTGATGACCTGCATGTAGCCCCTCAAAACCCACTGATCGTCTGCGGGAGCACTCGAAAAGAGGAAACATACCACTGATATCTTTTATATTCCTAATTTTAACCAAACACTGCTATCTGTTGTCAGACAAATTGGTCTCTCTGTATGTTTTCTCAAAATCAAGGCTAGCAAGAACCAAAACAAACCAGAGAGAAAAAAAAGAAAACCTCCCGTGGTTAAATCTTGAGAAACTCCATGTCACACTCTCACACACACTCACTTGTCAGGCAGATTACGGCCTCTCCGCAGTCGGAGCAGTCTGCGAGGGTGAAACACTATCCACTCACTGGCTCTGCACACACACACAGCGCTGTAAGGAGAAATATTCTCATCACGCCTCTGCAGCTTGCTGCAGGTTACCTGGTACTGAGGCATAATTAGACCATATTAGTGTCAGTCTCTTCGTGTGTGTCCGCATGCACGCATGTGTGTGTGCTGGCGTGCATTATGAGTTTACTCAGGCACTCTTCAGCTGCTTCATCACGGTCAGTAATGGTCTGTGAGTGCTACAACATCCCAGGTTTTAAATTAAGCACAGTGAATTTATAGGCTACTATAATAAAATAAAAAGTTAAGGGTCCTTTGTTTCCCATTAGCGTCAATTATGGATGACAAGGACACCTCTGAACTGCAGACCTGGACATAAAAACTAAGCAGAATTTACATTTATGTATTTAAATTTCCTTTTATAAGAGTTGGATATATTTTTATCAGACACTAAAGCGGCTTAAAAGTGCTCATGTAGCTTAAAAGAGAACATAAATCAAACAGTTCATATGATGAGCTTTTAATAGCCACTTTTTTTTTGCACTAAAGATGTTTCATAAATTGTTGAATCGTCTTTGTTTTTGTGTGATTTGAGAAGACTTTAGTAGCAGGGAGCTGCAGTCCAAGCCGGTGCCAGCTCTGCGAGGTGTGGAGGATTATGTTCCCTGACAGAAAATCCCAAACACTGCTGAATAATATTTGAAGACATGTGCTTATCACACATTAGCCAGTAGTTTTCACACCGTATTAAGTGCTGAAGACCTGAAAACTACTTCCAAGGGTTTCTTTTCTGCATCAACTTCTTTTCCGGATCAATTCGGTCAGTGCAAACAATTCAAAAATAAAGCTGTTTTAGATTTTAATATATTTATATAACCAGGGGAAATAATAGTGATCAATCTTTTTCAGGGGAGATAATAAATGTTTTTTTTTTTCTCATATGCCGAGTGAGCAGATGTGAATGCTTCTTTTCCAACCACAGATTTTGTCTTTATCAGAAGGAAGTGGAAGTATTCTTTCAGTGAAGGAATTGCGGACACGCTTCCCCCCCTAATTCATATGCTCAGCGGTGATGAAATATTCTATTTGGATTTGAAATTCATATCTCATCCCCTCGCCGGGTCTCATCCTCCCCTCTTTGCCAGAAACCCGTGTGAATTCCACTCATACATCCCAAACCAAATATTCACTTCACACTAGTTGTAGTCATTGCCGGGCCATGAGACATGAAGATGTGCTGTAATGTGTTTTCATTTGGTGTCTGGTTGCCTCTCTTGACAGGATATCAGAGCAGAGTGGCTGACTCCCAGACTGTTTATGAGGATGCAGACTCTGCCTCTCAGGACTGTGTTATTTTAGGTTGAGGGCCATTCGGATGAAAATAACAATGTCTTTCTGCCTTATTTGCATCGTGACAGAGCCAATGCTGTTTTATGGGATACACTGGCCGTTCCCTGCAGAATAAGAGCAATAAAAAAAAACATTAAAAAAACAGCTTGCAGCTGTTAGTCTCAAAGTATATGCAGCAAAAAAGTCTTCATCTTTCCAAGTCATTTTGGTCTTTTGACTTTTTTTCTCATAAGGTCCTTTCTTTATGATCTCTTCCAGACGTTTCTGATCACCTGATCTCAGCACCTCCTCATTCCCTCATCAAGACACGCCATCGCTCATCAACGCCGGTGTGCATATAAACAGCCTCTCAGGTAGGTTTTAACCTCACTGCATCTGTTTTGGGATCAATGTCAGTAGCAAAGTTAGATCATTTTAGCCAGTAATCTATGCTTCTACATTATTTTAAAACAAGTCTTGTATCTTACAACAAACAGAACAAGCACAAAAACGCAACCCTGGGACCTACAAAACCGTTGTATTACTAACATGCTCTGCCAAATAGATGTTGGCAAAGCACATAAACACAACTTTGCTGCTTAGATTACAGAGTTGAAGTTTGGATGTACAAAGCATGTGGACTTTGACATGAGACCGATGTTCACGTACTTCATTCCACGATATTCAGCATGAGCTAATAAGACACTTGGGTTAAATCAAGGGGAAAAAAGTGAACATGTTCCATTACATTTAAGTCAGTGTTGGAGTTTTCAAAGGCCGCAATCCGTCTCTCTATTTATACAATTGCTGTAAGCTACAGAAATAATCCATAAAGGTTAACCGTGCTTTAGTTGTCAGGAGCAGTTGTTGATAGTACAGTAGTTGTGTTGCATATATGCTCACTATGAACATATTGCATTAGAGTTTGTAGGTTTACAATGAACTGTATCTTGTTTTTGAAAAAATAAGAAGCAGCCTTATCTTTATGATTTTTTCAACATATTTTCCATGAGATGTTTTGGGGTTTTTTCTGTCTGTTTTTTTTTTTTTTTTTAATTAGGGTAAATCTAATCTGGAAAAGGCATGGGAAAAAAACACTACAAAATTTGAATATGCGAGGATGTCTATTGAAATTTTGTAGTGTTTTTTTTCCCCATATATACACCCTCTTCCTGCAGCTCTTCCCTCTCTGTCCTTCGCCCAACCAGACGGACACTGGCATGTGCAGGCACTTCGTACAGTTATTCAGTGTCTCCCACACATTTATTTCTTTCATTTTAATTCATTGTAGAGTTGCACACACTGCATGGTGTTGGCCAGTAGCAGCCCCGGGTTCAAGGTGTGTAAAGGCAGCAACAGAAAGTTTGCGGATCTGACAGGGAGTGGGGGCTGTTTGATCTGGCTAGATTAAGCTTGCTGTGGCCGCTTACTGTGAGGCTGGGGACACACTGTGATTTCAGGTCCTAGAAACATTTTCTCATATTGTATTGTGTAGTGCTAGTTTATTGTAAGACTCTCTTTTAGACTCTAATAAGTCCATCCTCCTTTTTTGGGGAGCTTTGAAGTGTAGGCAGTTTTCAATGCTGGAATAGCAATTTCCTCTGCAGGATTCTTTGTCATTGAATCAGGTGATCATTTAAGGGACATGCATGCACATCTGCATTTGTAGAACAGCCAATAAAACACACTCTTTCTGTATTGACCTTTGATTAGCCTGTGATTTACAATATTCTCAAAGTTAATTATGGGAGAGTACTGCACTAAAGTCGAGAATAGTAACTTCTTGATTTGAACAATCTTGATTTATAATGGAGACAAGTTAAGATTACTCAGCACTTTTTCACTAATATGAGGCCTTAATGGACACAGATGCCTATGACTTATGAATAGATTTCTTCGTGGCAATCACGTGCCTGCTGTCTCATATTTACATAAGGTTTTAAAGTGAACCACTTTTCTACAGTAAATAAAATCAGAATGCTACACCACTCTGCATGCACAACACTTACTGTTGTCACTATTCTGTCTTGTAAGACTGGCAGTAAACAGCTCATCTCACTTGTTATCTGATGCACAAGTACCCTGACAATGTGTTGTTGACAAGTGTGATAGTCGCAGAGGCACATGCAAATCAAACAGGTGACAGGTGTGCATAAACATTTTGTCCGCAGCTCATGCAGCTGCATTGTAATGGGATTTTCGCATGTGCAAATAAAATTCAAATCACAGCGCTTGTTGATTTTAGGTGGGATGTGTTCATATGCAAACAATAAACACTTCAATTTGTTGCAAGACACAACCAATCAAGCCAGATCCAGTAATGGCATTTCTGACTAAAGCCCACACTGTGATCCCATAATCACACTCTGGTGTTAATTTTATGGATGATATTTGGACTGACATTTCTATCAAGTTTCCGTGATGAGATTTGAAAATATGTTGGCATGCAAACGGAGCATTGTCAAAGCAAGAAGGAGAGTGGGGGTAGAAAGGTTGCCCTCAAGAAACTTGCTAAGCACTGTAAGAAAACAGTGTCATCCACACACTCAGCCAACCTCCAAGGGTTTGAATCAGTATGACGTCGAGTGTATACTTAACTTTTTTTTGTGAATTTTTTAAGGGGCTTTAACCTTTGGGAGGCTCTGTTCTCTGCAAATGGGACTTGAGATGACTCTGTGTAATGAGATCAAAGAGATAATGACAGTATTATGATTAAGTTATATGCCCTAACAAGCAGTCTGTCTGTGCATGCATTTATTATCTGACTGTTTGTGAGGCTTCATTTCATAAGTAGAGGTGAGGTCAGGCCATTTTCAAGTGGAGTTTAAGCTGCAGTGATGTTGTTTTGACAGATGTCCACACAATAATGATTAATTTAATGTGGATGAACCATGGATGTCAGGCTGATGAAAAAGGTTTTCTCCAGTTAAATTACAGCTTTGGTTCTTTGTATTCTTAGAGTTTGCCATGTTTACATTTTCCTGACAAGAAACCTCTCATGGTTGTGCACATAATGACCATCTACTTAAGGAGAAATCGTTTGTTTTGTTAGAAATCAGTACCTCCCACGTCTGGCACCTTGATGCTTGGATTGCCCTTTTTAGAGTGGAAAGAAGCTGCGGGCCAACGTCAAGGAGTTCAGGCAAGATGGAGCATGAGATCGACAGGTCAGACAGTACACAGCTCAGTTTTTCTAGCATACAGAATTATGAGGCATTTTGTGCTAGCTCCAGGCTATCGAAAAACTCTGGCAAGCGTCATCATGGAAAAGACTATTTTCTAATGGCCCTGACACACCAAGCTGACAGTCGGCCATTGGTTAAAGTTGAGCTGTTGGTGCTGTGGTTGCCCTTGTTTGGGCGGAGTGTTGTGCACTGTGTTACCACAGTCTGCGAGATCCACCCCTCACTCCTCTGCAGCTCCACCCTCTTATCCAAATATGGTCACCTCTGGCTCCAAAAAAACATCCATGATTTTTACAGTCTATATTTGGCTTGTTTTGGCTGTTTTTCAGCCTATTCAGCATGTTGGATCAGCGTCAGAGACTGCAGAGCTCATCGGTAAATGAAATCACTGTAACCCCTTTTCCACCAATATGGAACCAGTTCTGTTCTGGTTGTTCCCGCACCTAATTTTGAATCGCTGAGAGCATTTCAGCCAAAAATAAAATTTGATCAGAACCCCAAAAGTTGGTTCTCAGCTAGAACCAAAACATAGCCGAACCAGTGCTTTGTGGTGTGTTAATGTGTAACTTTTTGGCCGAGACACAGGCAAGGTGAGACAACATAACAGACTAGTTCTTTGATGTATATTTGGTGTGTCCGGGCCTTAACAAGCATTGCTCTTGGTGGGTCATTTGTAACTGCAATTGTGGTATTACGCTGAAGGGCTTCTGCTGTATTGTTATCAGCACAGTGCACCAGGAAAGGCACTGTCAACTGCCAAAGAGAAAGAAAAGAGCTGTCTGTTATGAGCAGACCACAAAAAAATAGAGGCCAGCCCTGTATGTGAAAGTCTGTCACTGACTGAGTGAGTGATGTGCCACAGCAAAAAAAAAAAAAACAAAGAAAACAAAGCGAAGAGGGTCTGGTAGGGATGTACTGAATTTGGTCTTACCCAGTACCAATTCTAGATCTGTTGCAACTCTCATGGCTGGGTTCACACTCAGTGACGGGGTGAGGACCTTGGACTCCCTCAGTGTATAACTGCTGCTCCTTCACATTAAAACAAGACAGTTAAGGGCATTCAATTTGATTAGGATGCCTTCCACATGCCTTCCTGTGGAAGTATTCTGTGCACGTCCAGCTGGGAGGAGACCCAGGGCAGACCCCAGAACACAGTAGAGGGATTATATATCCCATCAGGCCTTGTGACGCCTTGGAATCCCCCGGGATTGGAGCTTGAGAAAGCAGTGAAGGGCTTCAGGACGCCTGCTGCCACTGCGGCTCTTAACCCTGACAAGTGGCAAAAAATGGATGGATGATGTTTTGAAGGCGCTGACAAATGACCTCTTTGCCACTGGGGTTAGGGGGACATGTGCATAGAGCTTAATGCTGATGTGAGTGTAACTTCCCGCATAGCAGTGCAATGGATTTTTTTTAAACAACCATTAAAAACAAAACTCACTGCTGGAAACAGCTTCAAAGTCCCAGTTTCTTATTTATCGCACGCTGTGAAATATTTTTGCTTTGTTCTCTACGGGGAAACAAACAAACAACAAAAAATAGAGACATCTTTTTTTTTGGCAACCTTTTGTCTTTCAAACACGAGGCAATGTGTTGAACGGATGATGGTTTAAGGGCCAACAAAATAAAATGTTTTTTTTTTCAGTAATGAGAAATGCTTGAAAAAAACATTTCACTGTTGGCACTAAAACTACGCAGAGACCCTGAAGCTCTGGCCATTTTGTGAGGAGTGGGAGTACCATCTGGTTGATCCATGACAGTTCCAGAAATGCTTCCCCTTCTGTGAACTTTGGTAACTAATAAAACAATAACAAAGCAGGAACATAGATTTAGAATTCTGATTTATGCTTACTGAATGGGGTTTTGATCGTGACGAATGCTGTACATGAAACCCCTAAAGCAATGCAGTTTTTGCATATTCGCCTGTGAAGCAAACAGGACTTTGATTGCTGCCACTTTAACACAACATGAAGTAGTCAACATTGCTCCTCGTGATAAATACTGTGTAGTGAGAGACTATACAGGCTCTCATTCACACGCTGAGGCAGGTCGATCCATTGGCCTCAATTTGTCTCCGAGGACAAATCAGCAGGATATTAATGTCCTTGTGATGGCCAAACACGCAAAAGTCATGATGTCACCCACTGCGTCTTTTCTTTCTTATTCCAGCTTTTTTTTTAGTTTTCTCCTCCGAACTTAATCCACAAATGTTAATAGTTTAGACAGAACTGCTTACAAAGCTTTAACAGCGACGCAGAGCTTAAGTGCTGACAGAGAGAGAAACATTCAAAGCTGCTCTCATGCCTCTCACGAACATCACACATGTCAAACTTGCATTTTTATTCGCCCCTTGTCCAGCAGCTCTGGATAGATGAGAGGTATAGCTGCTTCTAAAAATACATCTTGTCAAGATGAATCCCTTAAAGGAGCTATAGAGAAGAAGCTACCACTAATCATGTAGTTCCATTTGAACTAAAGCAGAAGGAAGTTAAATTTAGATTTGGGTTTTGATATTCCTTAACATTTTGGTGAGAGGCATTATTTTTTCGGGTTTTCGTCCATCCATCCCATTCTCGGGGACACAATATCTCAAGAATGCAATGAGACAATTTTCTTAAAATTGGGCACGAACATCAACTTGAACTCAAAGATAATTCAGTGATGTTTTGGTGGTCAAAGGTCAAGGTCACTGTGACCTTGCAACAGTTTCATTCTTGTGAATGCGATATCTTAAGAACACTTTCAGAGAAAACGTCTTAAAATTTGACACAAATATCCACTTGGAGCTATGAACTGATACAAGGTAGATTTTTTGCTCTTGACCCTGCTTCATCTTTTTGGCGTTGAAGGAGCAGTTGAGTAGTCTCACAGCCTGGTGAAAGAAGCTGCTTCGTAGTCTGGTGGTTCTGCAGCGGATACTTCTGTATCTTTTCCCAGAATGCAGCAGGGTGAACAGACTGTGGCTGGGGTGGCTGCTGTCTTTCAGTATCCTTTGGGCTCTGTGCAGACACCTCACTTCACCGAGGTCACTGATGCTCTGTGGATGGGAACCAGTGAAGTTCTGGGCAGTTTGAATCACCTGCTGTAGAGCCTTCCTGTCCTGGGCCGTGCATGTACTATGCCAGTTCATGATGTTTCCAGTCAGTATGCTTTTCATTGCTCCTCTGTAGAAGTTAACCAGGATCTTACTCTGAAATTTAAGCCTAAATTAAGCTAAGAAACCCAAGTTTCCATCGGAAGTAGAGCCTTTTCTGTGCTTTTTTTTAACTTAGGTGGTGATGTGTGATGTACAAAATAGGTTCTCAGTGATAGTAATTCCAAGGAACCTATAGCTGTTCACCTGCTTCACCTCGGCTCCACTGATGTAGACAGTGATGTGTGCCTTTACCTCCTTCTTTCTAAAATCAACAATCAGCTCCCTAGTTTTACTGACGTTGAGCAGTAGGTTGTGCACCACTCTGCAAGATCGTTGATTTCCTCCCGCGATGAACTCTCATACCAACGTATCATACCAACACACACATCAACTCTCATGCAATGTATACAATTTTTTTTTTTTTTTTTTTGTCCAAAGTCAAGGTTACCGTGACCTCATAAAATGTGTTTTTGGTGAAAACTCAAGAATAGATTCACAAGTTATGACAAAATTTCACACATTGCATTTAGTCTAATAGGATTTAATGATAAATTAAATGATTTTATCAGCTTCACCTTGACATCATTATATTCTCCATCCATCCATTTTCTTCCGCTTATCCGGAGTCGGGTCGCGGGGGCAGCAACCTAAGCAGGGAAGCCCAGACTTCCCTCTCCCCGGCTGCTTCATCCAGCTCTTCCCGGGGGATCCCAGCTGAGAGACATAGTCTCTCCAGCGTGTCCTGGGTCTTCCCCGGGGTCTCCTACCGGTGGGACGTGCCCTGAACACCTCACCAGGGAGGCGTCCGGGAGGCATCCTAATTAGATGCCCGAGCCACCTCATCATTATATTCTGAAAAAACAAAACAGAATAAAAGAAAAATTAAAAGCACTTTTTGGCCATTATTCAGCTTAATAGCCCAGAAATAGAAAGGGAGACTTTATAAACTATAAGTGCAACTTGACTGGTTTGTGGAAGCAGTAATTCTTGTTCCACTTTTTTTTCGGCCAGTAAATTTAACCTCTTCCCCTCAGCTGGACATTTGAACTTGATGAAGTCATCCCCTGTTCAAGTTAATATGAGGTTTTGTCAAATGTTTCCAGCTGAGTAGCAGAAAATGTGCTCATATCCCAGTAAAGTCACCATGCCTGCTGTCATTGTGCCGGGGTTTGCCTCCAGATGACATCATCATTGCGCTCTGTCATGGTTAATGGTCAAGTACAAAATGTTATTTTGGGATGGATTTACACTTTAAATCCACGTATTACGGTGGTGTATCTTTGTCCAGATAAAACTTAATGAAATGTACTAATTCATCATTTGAAACAGCACATATACCAGCTGGCAACAATTCCCAAGCAGACATTCAAGTGCAACTATCCTTTTAAAAAAGCCTGCTATACACACATCCATTATGATGCCCTCAGTGTAAAAATATTTTTTAATGATTGCCCCCGCGCTCTCTGCTTTGAATGTGATTTTGACTTTGACTGGCAGAGCGTTTGAAGTGTCCTTTAGATTTCATAGAGTGCCATGCTGTTAATCAAAAGCCTAAAAATGAGCTCTGGATTATTTTTAGGGGTACTTAAAATGCTTGAGTGATGATGCTGAAAATTTCAGAAAGACAAAAAAAGAGGTGCTAAATCAGTGTGGAGCAGACATTGTTAGCACATTTGGCATATGGTGCTGTCACATTATATTCGTTTCTCGTGCTCCTTATTCAATATAATACAAATTTTGTGGATCCTGTAAGGCATAAAAGATGTAAAACTAGCTGTCATCTGAAAGGCAACAATCAGTGTTCACTCAGAACTGAAAAGGCCTTTGAATGGGACCCTCTGCTGTGACAGTGAAATCTACGAGTCCTATTGCACCCATATTGTTACCTTTGGAGAAACAACAATGTTGGGCATCCAGTGAACTAAGTGGTTTAAGTGCGCAAAACCACCAGGAAATAACTTATTTCATTGTCACAGTCCTATCCCCCATGTTTAATTGTTTTCTGAAATAAGTGAAAAAATCCCCATTAAGGTTGCAGTCAGGAGGAGTGGGTGGTATATATCAATTATACTTCATTTAACACAGCTTGTTTAACATGGGATGTATAACATGACCTGAATGCAAATATCAAGTAAAAAGACAAGTCGTTCCTCTTTGATTTATTTAATTATAACCATGATTAAATGTAATTTTAACAGTATGTTATGAACTTTATTAAAACAATGTTTAAAATTAGATTTTATTAGTACTTTATGTAACATCATTATCACAATATTTTACTTAACTTCATTATCACAATATTTTACTTAACTTCATTATGACAGTATTTTTTAACCTTATTATAACAGTACTGTATTTAACCTTATTATAAAAGTCATTTATCATTCATTTAATTCATTCATTATAACAGTACTTTATTTATCTTTATTGTGACATTGTGACAGTGGTTTTATTTTTTGTTTAATTAGTCTACAGTAGTTTGGAGGAGATATCAAACTATATATATATATATATATATATATATATTTATATAGTTTGAAATCAGCCTGCACATATTCCAGTTCCATTTAATGGCCATGTCGCCCTGCCTTAGTAATGAATAATAAATGTCAGTTGGTACGGTCTAAGATGTTTGCGTATGTGTAGTCACATCTACGGTAGAGAAATTAAGTCCCTGTCATCAAGTGACCTCCATGACACAGCTTTTGAACACCACCACTGATAGAATTAGCATTTAGTTTCAAAATTAATTTAAAGGTGTCTTGTGGAGACGTATATCCAAATGTACCTTTTTAGGGTATTCTGCTTCACTTTCTTTGCAGGCACATTGCTACGCTTCTTTGACGAATAGTGTCAGACTAACTGCAAGGAGCCACATCGTGCAAACATGCTTGCATCATTACATATGCATATTGTGCATGATACAAGGACTTGATTATAGCAGAAATAATTTCACATTGTGTTTGCGTTTTCTGCCAGAGCTGACGCATTTCAAGTCAGTCACATCAGGACAAAATCAAACATGTGCTATCACTAGGGGTTCAGCATAATAGTTTGTTGGCTGTAATTCCAACACGAGTGTGACATATGGCAGCCATACGGCGTTGCAAATCACCTGTAAGCACTCTATCGAAGAGAGATGTTGTGGATGTGCTGTAGGCAGAAAACCAAGAAAGATTCTGGGAGATGAAGATATGGGGAAGTCATGCAGAGCTCAGTGATAACGCTGTTTGTTGTTCCTCGGCCACATGCACAAAAACACACTGTGAGATGAGAGTGTATTAATTGTCACCCACTGGCTACACACACAAACACACACACACACACACACACACATACACACAACACACACACAGTCCCAATGTCACTTGCTGTTTCTCCCCTCCTCTTTCTTCTGTCTCTCTCCTTCTGTCTTTCTTCTTACTTACCTTTGTATGTCTCTCCACCACCACCTCCTACTGACTCACATACACACAGATACACACACATGATGCGCAACACACACCGCCTCCTTCTCATGTCTGGGCAAGGACACAGTCAAGCTGACTCACCCAGAATTGAGCTGTCATCTGTGTCACCTCAGGCTTGTGTGTGTGCTTGTGCGTCCCTGTGTGTGTGTGTGTGTTTTGTGCCGTGTGTGTGAGCGTCACCTTGGGCTGGGAGTGTACTGTGGGAGGTTACTGACAACATGCACAAGCTGGGGTGTATGGGCAGAGGCACGGGACTTGATTTGATCATCATCTCGGAGACAGAGAGAACATGACTAATGCGCCTGTGTATGTGTATGTGTGATAGAAAGTCCTGTTTTTTTTCAGAGAGCATACCCTCCTCCTACACACTCAGACACACTCATGTACTTGTGGGTTACACGCATAGAGACAGAGCACGGTCACAAACAAAATTAATTACAAAAAATATTAAGAAAATCCATGCCCGGAGGAAGGGATTAATTCAAAAGGGTTTAAAGTTAGCTGGCCTTCTAAATGCACAACATTCACACCAGGTACGGGCACACTATTCTGTTTAGTTCTTTTGTTTGGTCTCCTCACACACACACTTACACACACATGCATCGGCAAAACCTTTCCTATGAGCATCTGGGCAACAGACAGGCCTATTAGCCCACAGGGCCTCGCAGTGCCAAAATAACAACTGCAGCATATGCCTGCGTAATAATTGCATTAATGTTGAACATGTCTCTCCGGGGGGTGGCTGTGGTTGACGACTTGGGGGAAATTAAAGCTTGTTCTTGAAAGCATGAAATTAGAATTTAGTAAATGTTGGAATGGAAGAGGGTACAGCTAATGATCACTAACTACATAGTAATGGATGAAGAGTTCATTTCTAAAATGCTGGCTGCACGTGCTGAACGATCATTACCTGGAGCCCTGTGCTTAATATCTCTACAATACAGAGGGTGCAGCCTCCAAATGTCAGCTCTGTAAATCCTGTGTGCTTAACACTTACTCTGCTGAGCTTTTCTAATTCATGCAAGTGGTGCTGTAATTGTTAAAAGCATTTTTCTACCTTCCAGGGTCCCATTGGTTTCACTTAATTTTCATATGCCATCAAAATCAACTGCAGAGCCTTAAAACTTGCTCAGCATAGGTAATGCATTACAACGTAAGACACACCCACAGTACCTTTTGTTAAAGTTACTTTTTTTGAGAGTTTTAATGGTGTCAAAAATGACATGTTAATATAGTAAAAAGGCAAGAATTACATGTATTAGAAGGCCAAAGACATTCAAAGGCATGAATATCATTTTACAAAGTGCATTAAATTTCCTCTAACTGAACAAATAAAAAAAAACAAGTTTTTTTAAGGAAGTCAGGCAACTTTCTCCCTGGGTAATAAAAGAATATGTTGCGCTTACTGCTCATTGCATTTGTTAGAAACAAACAGACCTGGTGATTTAAATGGTTTGAAGTGCTGTATAAAGCCTTTCATATTAAAAATCTGTGTCCCTCCAACAATGTTTGGCACGTCAGGGTCTGGAGCCAAGCTGCCACAAATGTTTGCTCAGCTTGTTTCTCTGAAAATGTAAAATTCAGATGTCTGGTGACTAAATTCTTTCATTGGGTTAACACACATATAGTTAAAAACAATCAAGATCTCAAAAGTGCATTATAAAAATGTGGCCTAAAACTAGATAACAAGTCAATGTTTGAAAGCTTGAAAGCATGACAGACAACCACAACCCTAAAGCATGCATGAAGAGAATATAACACCACTGACAGCCATCTCAACCAAATGACGAGGACCAGGTCCTTGATTTAAAATTACACAGTACTCTGGGTTTGAATATTGTTGGGACATTTTGGATAATGCAAGTTCAGAACTTAGTTTTTAGAGCCTTTAATGTGGAAATGTTACCTATTTTTATCTTAATCTTGGCTATATGAGCTCTGCTCTGAAGGTCTAATTGTCCCTCTTGGTCTTGATTGACTTGTGATTTTAATAATACAGAGGCAGTTCTTTGAAATGTAGCGGTGTTAAAGAAAATGTGATGCAAAGTTACGTCAGAATCATAGCAGTCATCGTTGGGAGTAAAACAGTGAAATGCATAAACAGTCCTTCAGAATAATACAGCAATCCTTGCTGTGTAACTAATGCATTGCCTCTGACTTCAGTATATTGCCAAGCTGCATCAGACATAAAGCTCATATAGGCGTGTATTCCTATTTTTTGTTTCCCTAATCAGAATCACAAGCTGAAGCAAATAACTAGCTGGAAGCTGATTGTAAATTGTGAGCCTGGCTTTATCCAGATGAGCTAGTTTTGACTATAGACTATCATTGTGATGTGAGGAAATAGACTCAGAAGGCATTTTAACACCCTGTCTTTATGATAAACCATTTAGCATGGTGAAGTAGAAGGTAGCAGGTATGGCAGACGAGCCGTCGCCCCCAAAAGATTCCATTTAGTGGCTACATCACCTTGTGAAGTTACAAATTGTTTTTGTGCCCTGCAGCTAAACATAATGAAGATTCAAGGCGTGCCAGGGAACGCAGTGATGTGTGTCCACATACTCGCACAAGGAAGAGGACACGTGCACTCCAGGTACCAGGCATGCACATACACACTCTTGCACATACAAATGTTCACATGCCTTCTCCACCACCACCACCACCGCCACACACACACATCTATTTGCCTGGTGGACATTCATTAGGATGCAGAGTGGAGGGATAAT